>NC_091437.1:102316585-102389085 GCF_964237555.1 Oryctolagus cuniculus | reverse complement strand
AAATCTGCACTGTCTAGCACACAACCTCGTTTCTTGTCACTCCGCTGTGTTAAGAACAGCAGGCCACAGCCATTCAGGCTGCCCCATCAACTGTGAGTTTTAATTTGAACTACTTTCACATTAAAAAAAAAAAAAAAGACACAAAACCTTACTTTTTCCACCAACCCATCTTCACCCTGTGCTGCAGCACCTCAAGCTTTCAGGCGATGCTCTGCTCCTCTGGAGCAAGCCAAGCATATCAAGTGTGCCTGCAACACTCACAGGCTAATGAACAATGCACAAAAACAAAAGCAACAGCAAGGCTCCTATTATCTGATCTTCCGTAAAATACAAAAACGGCCTGCTCTGGTTCGGAGGAAGTGCCAGGAAGCCTGCAGGTGTGAGCTGGTTTAAAGAAAAGGCTTGGGCTAAATAGATTCTTTGACTGTCAGGGATTAGAGTCATGGCACTAGTGGTAACACACATCTTTTCCTTTAATTTACAAAATTTTCTCACGAGTCTGCAAGAGTTCACCCCATCAGGGGCTTTCGGAGGCCATTGAAATGTCTTAAGTTTTAATTAAGTTGGAGTTGTCAGAAGAAAGCTTTTTTGGCACAGAGTCAGGGTCATTAATTACAGCTATCTTTGTTTCTTTCTGTAAAGAGAACTCCGCTGACTTGTTGGGTTACTTACCCAGCCTACGTTTTCTCTCCTCCCATTCCCATTCACATCCAAGCGGGACTTGATTAAGCAGTTTACCAATTACTCCCATCAGTTCTAGGTACAAAGCATTTACACAGTCTCACATCTTAAAAAGTTTCTTGTTAGTGGTTTGGAGTAGAGTCATAATACCAAATTTGTCTACTACGTTATCAAGCAGCCGGATTCATGCATGGATTATTGCATTTAAAGTAACTATCCTCACATTTTTCACAGTATTACCTATTCAACACATCTATTCACATTTTCAGAATCGCTAAGCTTGTATTTATGAAAAACTAATCAATTAAATTTTCTTTATTCATGACACACAATTCTAACTGAAAACATCCAATTTTGCCAGATATCTCTTAAGTCAAGCAAATATACTTATTATTTCCATACAAAATCGGTTGACATTATCATTGATGATATTCTGTAGAACTATGGGAAAATGTAGACGATGTAAAGACTATGGGAAGATGTAAAAACTATGGGAAAATGTAGAAAACGGGAAGATGTAAAAAATTAAGTTTTAGATAAGTTGTTAATAAGCTTCATATAGCTCCAAAATAGCCATTGTTTTTTGGATCAAGTACATGACCCCTATAATTGATTTAACATAATTGGTTACAGGACCTCTCCCTCCCACCATAGATACCAGATCTGCAGATGCTCAAGTCCCCTGTCTAAGATGGTACAGTGTTTACAAATAACCCACACATTCCTGTGAACCTTAAATCATCTGTAGATTACTTCTGATACCTAATATGAAGTCAAGTCTAGCTAAATAGTTGTTATGTAGTATTGTTTAAGGAACAATAACAAGAAAAAAGTCTATGTTGAGTACAGGTGAAAGTTTGTTTTCAAATAACTTTGATCTATAGTTGACTGAATTTATGGATGAAGAACCTGCAGATACCAAAGTTGACTGTATTTTGTAAATCAATTATGAAATTTCTTAATTCCACAAAAAATTGAAATACATATTTATACATATAATGTGTTTAAAAGTTGAGCAAATCCTATTTGGATTAAAAAAAGACCCTAGATTTAAATCTGACTTTTTAATAAGAAGATATGTTCATAATTTAAGATAGCTACTCCCTTAAAGTATATATTCTGTATATATCCCTATTTTTTATGTCACTTCTCATTCTGTTTCATAGAAAATAGCAAAACAAAGCAATTTGGTTAACATTCAGAGAAGAGAATGACGTTGAATAATTGTCTCAAAAATAAGGAACACCTAAAACAGAATAAATCTGAATCAAAACATATATTTCCAAGTCTATCAATAGGCTAGAATTAGTATTTGAATTTAAACAATTATTTTTATTTATTTATTTTTTTGACAGGCAGAGTGGACAGTGAGAAAGAGAGACAGAGAGAAAGGTCTTCCTTTTCCGTTGGTTCACTCCCAAGTGGCCACTGCGGCCGGCGCACTGTGCTGATCGGAAGCCAGGAGCCAGGTGCTTCTCCTGGTCTCCCATGGGGTGCAGGGCCCAAGCACTTGGGCCATCCTCCACTGCACTCCCTGGGCCACAGCAGAGAGCTGGACTGGAAGAGGAGCAACCGGGACAGAATCCAGCGCCCGACCGGGACTAGAACCCGGGGTGCCATTGCCTCAGGCGGAGGATTAGCCTAGTAAGCCATGGCGCCGACCTACAATTATTTTTAAATCTATGAAATGAATGAGAAGATTTAAAAACCCAGGTAAATCCATTTACCAGAATCACTAATTTCTTCCTGAAAAAATACAGTATCATTTCAAATTAGTTTCTTCCCAGTAATTTCATAGTCCGTGATCATGAACATTCACAAATGTGTTATGACCAGTCTGTGACATTGCAGGCAACAGCTCTCCTCCCATACGATAAAGGGCACTCGTCATTTTTGTGGTAATGCCTTTACACTATCTGATGGTACTCATGTAAGCGACTTTCAACTCCAGAAATTGGAGTAGATGCTAGTCTAGGAAAGGCTGAAGTAGCCGGTTCTTTCATTTGGTCTGGTCCAAAAATGGGCCACCTTTTATGGAAGGGAAAAATTCTTATTTTCGTTGAATAGCTGTTTCTGTCATATTTTAAAGATAAAAACATAATTTGTTGTCATTTTACTAGTCTATTTTTCAAACCATACATGCTACACCTAAACAAGAGGATAGAATTTTCCTGTAGTTTTCAATAAATGGTCTAAACGCTGTTTCTTTCTCTTTTTAAAAGATTTTATTTTATTTGAAACGCAAAGTTATAGACGGGGAGGGAAGATGAGAGGGAGACAGAGAGCCACACAGAGAGAGAGAGACCTTCCGCATGCTGGTTCACTCCCACATGGCCACAATGGCCAGGACTGAGCAAGGCAGAAGGCAGGACACATGAACTCCATCTGGGTTTCCCATGTGGGTGGCAGGGCTCCAGCTGAAGTACTTGGGCCATTTTCTGTTGCCTTCCCAAGAGCATTAGCAAGGAAAAGTGGAGCAGCTGGGACTCAAACCAGTGCTCATATGGAATGCCAGCATTGCAGGAGGTGGCTTAACCCACTGAACTACAACATCACCTCCTCAAAATGCCATCTCTAACCCACAGGTAAAGCACAAATGTACAAGTATAAAATGAAATAAACTAGATAAAATGAAACAGAGCTAGTAGGGTTTAACTCTCAGAGAATTTCAAGGCCCCGGTCTCCTATGTTGGTGGTTTATCTTGTTTACGTGGCTTTCACATCCTCCCAAAAAATACCAGGAATATGATGAATATCTCTTCACTTTCAAACTGTCAAAATGCTAGGATAAAGTAATCACTTAACTGAATCAACTGAAATAAAGTTTTAAATGATAGGTGAATCTTAAATGCAGAACAAAATCAATTTGGCAATTATAGAAGAAAACTGTTATTTATAGATTTATGTAATCATTCTGTGACATTTAAAATCTTCCAATAACCCTATGGACCAATACTGCCCACCCCTCTTAATCTGAATTTGTTATGAATGTATCTGATTAAAGTCTGAATACAGTAAACGTGGCACTGGAATCTGCCCTATATGAGATCTTTCATGGACTGATTGTAAATGGTTATTTGGAATTTGAGAAGCTAGTGGGGCCCACTTTTGCATCATTCCTCACTTCTACAAATACAGCAAGTATTGGACAAGGCAATAAAAGTCCCAACAAAGCAAAATATTCCCTCAGGGTTCATGGCCTATGGGAATAAGTCAGAAGACAAAGTGAACAAATGCAACCCAGTGTGGTAAGATTTCCTCTGGAGAGAAATATGAAGGTTCATGGGGTAGAGAAAAAGCACTTCTGGGTACTATTTCCTCGAAAAAGTCATACTAACACTTGGTCTGTCAGGTCCTTTCAGAACTAGCCTTGCAGAGCACTGTGTTGTGACTCAGCAGGTGAAGCTGCTGCTTGCAATGCTGGTGTCTCATATCTGAGCACCAGAACCAGCTCCTTGAAAATGCACCAGTGAAGAAGCAGGTGGTGTCCTAAGAACTATAGTCCCTTTCACTCATGTGGGAGAACAGGGTGGAGTTCCAGGCTCATAGCTTTGGCCTGGTCAAGCCCTATTATTGTGGCCATTTAGGGAATGAACAAAAGCATGGAAGTTAACTCTCTCTCTCACTTTCTCTCTATATATATCTCTCACTTTCTCTCATTCTGCTTTTATTTATTATTTTTTTTAAATATTCATTTATTTATTTGAAAGGCAGAATTACAGAGAGAGAGAGAAGGAGAGACAAAGAGAGATCTTCCATCTGCTGGGTCATGCCCCAAATAGTTACAACAGCTAGGGCTGTGTCAGGCCAAAGCCAGGAGCCAGGAGCCAGGAGCCAGGAGCTTCTTCTGGGTCTTCATGTGGGTGCAGGGGGCTAGAGATCTGGGCCATCTTCCTCTGCTTTTCCAGATGCATAAGCAAGGAGCTGGACTCAAACTGGCGCTCCTATGGGATGCTGGCACTGCAGGCTGCAGCTTAACCCACTGAGCCACAGCACCAGTCCCTCATTCTGCCTTTAAAACAAACAAACAGACAAATAAACAAAATAGTCAAAGAATTATCCTTGTGAGCAGCAGGTAGAAGCACATTTGAGTGGTGCAACAGCTTCTATGGCATGTACATGTAAGAGAAACTGGTATGTTTGATGCCCTTAAGAAAAAGGCCAGAGAGGATAAAAATGTGAAGTACCTTGAATAACAGCCAAAGGTTGGACTTAGAACTGAGTGATGTGGGGGAATCATTGAAAGATATTAAGTGGGAATGAAATGATATTAACCCTCATGGTTCAGAAAGATCACTGTGGCGATGGTGTGCTGTCTAGAAGAGAGAACATCTGGTAGTATGGCTGTTGCCTTCTTTGAAGTTAAACAAGGAGCATGGACAGAGCTCACCATTGTTCCTCCTCTTGGCCCCCGGCTTTTGCCATAACTCTTTTGACCTCCTTCTCAGTCTCCATTACTCATCACTGCTAATTATGTGTTTGTGTCCTCTGGAGTTTGGTACTAAACACCCTAGAGAATTCAATTATCCATAGACAAATTTCTCTCTTCTGAGATATGAATTCATTTGCTGCACACACCATCTTGGCACATCTATTTGGATGTCTCATAGTAACCGAAATTCCATACTTCCCCACAGTAACTTCTGCTCAGTACTTTTTAAACATACAGACACTGTGCTAAATTTCTTACGTAATTTTTTTTTCACTAACCTTTACAATAGAGCATAAAAGCAGATACTGATCTTACCCTACATTTTAGAGATGAGAAAGCAAAGTATGCAGAAATTAAACAACTTGTCCAAGTTCCCAGTATCCATGAGACAAAGAGCCGGGCTGAACAAATGTCCTCTTAGCCGCTATGCCCTATTCCTTCTTCAAGTCTGCCAGTTAGTGGCCCCTCAATGTGACCCAGTGGCTCATTCCAGAAACCTCCAAGGCTTGTCCAATGCTTCCTCTTCCTTCCTTATCACTCAATCCTACGTATGCTTTAACCCGCTGCACCACAGCGCCTCCCCACCATGTGTTTTGTATGCTGCTTCTCCTAGCTCTGTCAATGGTAGCATTCTTCCTTCCACTCCAATTTACCATCATCTCTTCCCATCGGCTCTCGTTTCTTCTAATCAATTCAGACAACAACCACAGTGTCTTCTTGAAGCCACCTGACTTATTAATCTAACAATTATGAAACATCTGCCATGTATTGTGTACTATTCTGGCTGCTGGAGTTGCAATCATGAATAAAGTCCTTGCTCTCTCAGGGTCTAAATTCCTAAACTCAAGAAAGGAAAAAGAAATAGAACATTCAAAGAAATAAACACAGTATTTTAGGTAGTCATAAGGGCTGTGAAGGAAAATAAAACAGGAAAAAGAAGATATGTAGAGGGGCTGGTACTGTGGTGTAAAAGGTTAAGCCTCTACCTGCAGTGCCGGCATCCCTATGGGCCCAGGTTTGAGTCCTGGCTGCTCCACTTCCTATCTAACTCCCCGATAATTTGATAGCAGTGGAAGATGGCCCAAGTGTTTGGGCCCCTGCATCCATGTGGGAGATCCCAAGGAACTTCTGGCTTTGGCCTGTCCCAGCTCCAGCCATTTGAGCCATTTGGTGAGTGAACCAGCAGATGAGGGTCTCTCTCTCTCTCTCTCTCTTTGTATCTCTGCCTTTCAAATAAATAAATAAATCTTTAAAAATAGAAGAAGAAATGGTGGGCAGATGTGGTGGAAGAAGATAGTTTTTTGTTTGCTTGTTTTTTGACAGGCAGAGTTAGACAGTGAGAGAGAGAGAGACAGAGAGAAAGGTCTTCCTTTTTCCATCAGTTCACCCCCCCCCCCCCCACAAATAGCCACCATGGCTGGCGCACTGCACCAATCCGAAGCCAGGAGCCAGGTGTTTCCTCCCTGGTCTCCCATGCGGGTGCAGGGCCCAAGCACTTGGGCCATCCTCCACTGCCTTCCCGGGCCACAGCAGAGAGCTGGACTGGAAGAGAAGCAACCGGGACAGAATCCAGCACCCCAACTGGGACTAGAATCTGGGGTGCCGGCACCACAGGCGGAGGATTAGCCAAGTGAGCCGTGGCACTGGCCAGAAGATAGTTCTTGAGTAGGCTGACCTGATAAATTCTACTCCTATTTAATATTCTTCAATAGCTTTCCTTTTCTCATGTATTAAAGTCTAAAATCCTTAACGTGACTCTAAATAGAGTCACCATATGGACAGGCTTTCCCGTAGCACTCCCAGTTTCAGACCCATTTCCCCTTAACTTTCAAAATATTTCAGTTTTAAAGATTAAGTATTCAGTGCTCAAACCTAAGGGCCCAGCACAATGACGGCTTTCACCCAATTCTGCCTTTAGTTCATTCATCTTCCCACTAGCTCACTTTATTCCAACCATCTTTCAAATCTTCCAAATGTAAGGCTCATTCCAAGTGTAAAATTTCCAGAATCCCCTCAGTTGTAAATGTTTTTCCTTTCCTTCTTTGCCTGTCTTACGCCTGTTTACCCTTTAAATCAATGCTATGATGCTTAAGAGTCTTTTCATCTCTCAAGAAATCCATGAAGCTTTTCCCCCGTTATTTGTTTTAAAGTTGGAGGTACAGAGAGGAAGACACACACACGCACACACAGAGAGACAGAGAGACAGAGACAGAGAGTGAGATCTTCCATCAACTAGTTCACTTCTCAAGAGGCCTCTACAGCAGGGGCTGAGCCAGGCCTCAGCAAGGAGCTGTGTCAGCATCTCCCATGTGGCTAGCAGGAGCCCAAGCACATGGGTCATCCTCTGCTGCTTTTCCCAAGTCAGTAGCAGGGAGCTGGATTAGAAATGGAGTGGAAGGAAGAATGCTACCATTGACAGAGCTAGGAGAAGCAGCATACAAAACACATGGTGGGGAGGCGCTGTGGTGCAGCGGGTTAAAGCCCCTGCCTGCAGCACCAGCATCCAATATGGGCACCGGTTCAAGTCCTGGCTGCTCCACCTCCAATCCAGCTACCTGCTGATGGTCTGGGAAAGCAGTAGAAATTGGCCAGGTGCATATGGACGACCCAGAAGAAGCTCCTGACTCCTGGTTTCAGGTAGGCTCAGCTCTAGCCATTATAGCCATTTGAGAAGTGAACCAGTAGATGGAAGATATCTCTCTCTCTGTCTCTACCTCACTCTGTAACTCTTTCAAATAAATAAAATAAAATAAAAATCTTTTAAAAAGAATACATGGGGGAGTGGGTAAAGCTGTGTTTTGTTTTAGACATACTGAATTTGGGATGCCTGTGGGACATCTAGGAAAATTTTATTATTACTTACAGGAAAATTCATTTGCTTTATACAATGATTTTTTTAACAGAACCTATATCAATTCAGGTCCAGGAAAGCTTTAAAAAGAGTTGTGAAAGGTAAGAAATTCCCATTTGCCTGGTAGAATGGCACTAAAAGAATTCATAGCCTTTATTTTGCTTCATCTGTCTTGATTCTGTGAAGCGTACACCAGTTCACAGATCCAGGACAGTAGCAGGAGGTAGTAACTTCCAGCCTACAGGAGTCTGACCACAGTTCCTATGCCACAAATGAGTATGCTGCTCAGAATTAGTTTAACCAACAGCAACAAAGAATGGTCATAAAATACCTAACACAATGGCAAGAGTAAATGAATCTCTATAAAATATTTGAAGTTTTTTTGCTATTCAAATACTAATTTTTTAAAATAATCACTCTTTCCCCTCACAGTCAGTAGACATTGCTATATATGATAATTTGCAAATAGGACATAAATCAAGGCATCCTATGACCTCATGAGTAGAGCCAAGTGAGTTTGTATCAATAGAAAGCTTAGCGAATTATAAAGTAACAGAGAAAAGTATGCAAGACACACTGAGAAGACGTCATAAACATGAAAATAGTTATTCTCCATGTATGAAAGTAAAAATTTTTTGAGAAATTATTCATCATCCATTTCTCTGCAATATTTGACATTGCTGGCCACTTCCTTGTTTTGGCTTTAATCTTTTCAGTAAAACAAATTCTAATTTATTGTCTTTCTAGTTTGTTCTGTTCAGTCATCTATTCTTCCTTATCATGAGATATAAACATAAGCATCTCACCTTGGCTTTTTCACCAAGTCTCTTTATTATTTCCTTTACAGATTTAGTTTAGTTTATCTCCTTGATGCAGATCACTCAACAAATCAAGATTTCTAATGATTTTTCTCCCAAAACTACATGTCTAACAACCAGAATGTATGGCCTTCTAGGGCTTCTGCTTTTTCTTGAAATGCTACACATCTGTAGATGAGTTCATCATCCTTCCTCCCAATCCTGCCTCTGCTCCTCCTCTGTGCCTGCCATATTGCTGCAAAACAGAAATGTGGGGGTCACCTCAGACTTCTGCCTCTTCCCTGCCCCAGACATCTAAATAGTTGTCAGTATTCACCTATTCCAATGTTGTCCTCATCTTTCTCCTCTTCTCTACTCCCACTGTCTTAACAAAAGCATTTACTCTCACTGGAATGACTGTCACCATTCCTTAAGTGACCTGTTTGACTGTAATCCCAAGGTGAGCACATAAATCCTGGCTTGTTTTATCACTACTTACTCCCATCCATATGTTCCAAACTCTTATTATGTCTGTCCTATGATCAAAACCATCAGTGGTACTTCAATATCTACCAACTTACTCCCAAATCCTGCAATTATGCAAAAGTTCACGTTTCCCTGTGATTCCACTTCCTCCTTTCGTGTTCCAGAAAAACTGAACTGCTTATATTTTTTAGATGCCTACAACTTACACTCTCACCTTGTGCCTTTGGTCATTCAAACATTCAAACAACTATATTTAATCATTCAATATATCAATAGCCCATTACCAGGAAAGTAAATGTGTTTTTACTTTTTAAGCACTAACCAAAAATGGGTATTTCCTCAAAGAAAAGTTATTCGTATATTTAAGTTACATGTGAGATAAAAATTTTTAAAAATCTGTGTCTTATGGAATAGATCACTTTAAATATCCAAGTGCAGTAACTTTTGAAAATTATTCATTTATGGGATGGGCCCACAAATGTGTTGACTTGATTAGGCTCTCTGTCTGCTACCACCCACCAGCAAATGAAACACTTAAATATTTGCCAGAAGTCAGTATTAAGACATTAAAGATAATTTCTTAACAAAAGGCCCAATTATCTGTATTAAACATTTGGCATCTATCTGCCTAAATGATCAACTTTCAGTCTCTCCTTTTTAACACTTCTTTAATACGATTTTTAGAAAATGTAGTGGTAATTATTACTAGATAATTAATATAAATAATAAATAATAGTTTTTGAAAGTCTACTATTTATGTATAATACTTTTCACACTCCTTATGTTCTAACCATTCCTTCTTTCACTGGGGGATATCAGATACATTACAAAGGTATTTCTGATTTCTCTTAGCTCTTTGTTAAAAGTACATTATGCCACACATCTATTGGGATGCAGTTAAAGGTAGATTTTTGAAGTGGGTTTGATTAAGGCTTAAAAGATATTCCTTAATTATTGGAACTATGATTTTGAGGGAAAAATATTTAGCCACGAAGCCTTATTTTTCTTATCTTTTTATTAAGAATTATAACTGCCTCATAAGGTTATTTTGAAGATTGAATAAACTAACAGCAGATGTGCATGATAACAGTACTGTGCCTAGCAATGCAGAAGGAAGAGAATAATCTATTGTGTTTCCCTTGTTGTAATAGTCTAATTTCAATTTAATTCAATGTATTGAATATTTAATCATAATATAGGAACACTGACAACCTATTACATTTCAAACTGCCATCCAGTTTTAGCCCATGCCACTTAGCGGGGATTTCTGATAACATTATATCCCAAAGCTATTGGAGAATATAACTGTATTTATTACATTCATATTTTAATATTTGAGTAAAACATTTAAACTTTTACTATCTAAATTATGAAAACAGGGCATAAACAAACCTACAGCCTCTGCTATTTATTCAGAATTTAAGAATTTTGACACATTTAAAATTTTATACAAGCCAAAGTCTTCATTTAGAAAAGTATGTGAGATTTAGTTAACTTTTATAATGATTCTTTTAAATTGCACTTTCTGGTAGAACTTTGCACAAGGATTTATTATTGTATTTAAGTAGTGTCTTAAGGTATAATTTTTATGGTCTATTAAGCATAACTCTCAAGCACCTTAAACACAAGTAAATGAGGTGGAATTACTATTAACTTGTATTTTAGGTTACCAAGTGCCCAGGTAATTCTAACCAACTATATCCGGAATAGTATTTTATGACAGCTCGTGACTTTCTAGGTTGAGCTTCCTTGACTTAAAATTTTTACGAGATTGAAAACTGGCCTCTGAGATGGTGCCTGAAAGTTAGGTCATTAGTCCTCACCTTTTAAGAAATAATGTCTCAGCAGGCTGTATTTGAACCACTTGAGCTCAAGGAGGTGTTAACAGAGTTGTTAATTAACCTAGGTCTGGAACCTATTGTGAAGAATCCCAGAAAGTTGGAACAATAGAAAGGCACTGCTCAACCCACAGCATGGAAGAAATGACTTTTGCTTTAATAATATAGCCCCCCAAAAGTTATATGATATTAATATTAAGTTAAAAAGAAGAAGAGCAACATGGAACTAACAGTTGATTGGAAATAGGGGGCAAGCTTACAGAAAACTAGCCTTTGAGTAAACCAGTTGTAGTGGAAATGGACAGACTTGGACACTTAGAGTATTGGTCCTTATGGAGCAATCATTACGTCCACATTTGAACATAAATGGACAATAAAATAAGCCTGAAAATGACGTCTCTTTATACTCAAGCCTCAGATTAGGTTACTGCTATTTGCCAAGACTACTGTTTTTTGAAGTCCACAAGGATGGAGATTTCACAACTTTCCCTGGGAAGTATGCACCAATGCTTAATCATTCACTCACAGGTGAGAATACCTCAAAGTGAAAATGGTCTCTCTAATTTCACTGTAAACCCAGTGGGTCTGTGGAATTGGAAAGCTAGCTAGCATACCCACATACAGACAAGTAAGTAAATCTCTCAACTTCCTGAAAATATTCCTAAGTACTCCTAGTCACCTCTCCAGACAAATCATTTTCGCCAGCATTGGCAATTTCCTTTGAGAAACTGATTAAAGCATTTAAAACAACTTTATCCCTTTTACATTTGTCATTTGGCCATTTGGAAATTTGTAATCCAAATGGGAGTGAACCAATGCTGAGAGAACTCCTGCTGCTTTCAAAATGCTCCAATATTCACTCCCCTTTGTTGTGATTGAGAACAAACCATGTAGTGAAAGAGATAAATGAAGAAGACAATGAACACATGGGTGTAAAGTTTACCTGCCACAATAAGATCACATAAAATTAATTTGATCTATAAGCAGTAATGTATCCTTAAATGGTAGATTGCTTTATGATCATTTTTAAAGATAAGAATATACAGCATGCATAATTATTACTAGTATCAATTATAGCCAAACATATATTTTAGGCAGTCCATATAAGTGTTAATATTTTTTAGAACCAGAGCAAATTCTACTTTTTTTCTCTTTTTAATTTATTTCCTCAGTAACAGTCAACAACATTTATGAGTTTTCCCTAGTGACATGCTCACTTACACCCATTATTATACTTGTATACAGCAATAAATCACTTTCTTGATTTTCGTCTTCAGCTCGTAATGGCTTAAAGTACACCCTCCTTTCTCACTTGAGGTCCTTACTATTGAAGGCTTCTGGAACTGCCTAGGGAATGCCATCATGGAGACAGAGTGGAGTGACAATGGTACTGCTACACTAAAGGTAGAAAAGTTGAGACTCTGCTGAGGGAAGGTGGCACAGAAGAAAGGGGAAATAATGAGAATGGATTCTCATCCTCAACAAAACCCTCTGATCGAGCACATCAATGTAGAAAACTCTCAAGGAAAGACCTTACTGTGTTGGTATTTCCACAGGATAAATAATAGCCCTTTGTCCTCAAACGTCTTCTCCCTCATGCTTATTAGCTAGACCTTCTTTCAATAGTGGCAGTTGCCTTAATTCCTTTGGAAAATTTCAAGTCCTAAAGCTACAATGCCAAAAATATGTTTTGGATATAGCATAAAAGAAGATTAAGATGTATATTTTCAAGGAAGATTTCAGACTCTCTTGGAAATGATAACACAAAGACAAACCCAGAGGTTTGAAATGTAAAGTGGGTATTCCACAGTTATTTGAACCTTGACAAATAGAGTACGAATTAATTGGTAATTCAAAATGTTTTGGTTATATCATACCTTAGGAAAATATGCACCTGGTTTCAGACATCCTGGATTTCTCATGAATAAATTCATATTAATGCATCCTAATTTTGCTATTGCACATATGAATGCTTGAAAGATAGTGGAAAGCAACCACCACATTATACTTACAAAATATTGTTTACAGATTATCTCATTTTATTTTCACAAAAAGTCAATATGAAAGTCAAGGAAGACATTAATTTATTTTATAAATACAACTTCCTGGACTTTTACTATTACATATATTCCTAGTAGTCTCAATTGTATTCTTCAGCATTTGTTTTGTTGCTGGACATTCTTCTGACTAAGAGAGAAATAATTAATGCACACTAAGTAGAGCTTTTTTCTTCTCTCCTGACTTCAGACTCCCTATAATCTCCAAGAGGCTATATCTATAAATCCCAAGAATATAATTGGGTGTTCTGAACCAGAAATTAGTCATACTTTCTTTGTAGCACAAGTGGGGATGGTGTCTTACTCATTCATGATGGTATCTATTAAAACAAAATACTCTCTTTTAAAGCATTGCAATGTGTTTTTATTGAACTACTGGCTGTCCTCCAGAGCAATAGACCCACTCCAAGAAAGCATTCTAAAAATCTTGATTTTATTTGTAAGTCATTTTTCTTCAAATGACCCTTCAATTTGTAGAGTACACAACCCAATGATATTAGTACCAAACAGCCCAAACAGGACAACTCAATGCAAATATTCCCAAATGATCTACTATAATGTTTTCTTCTGCATTTCTCTGTATACACAGTCACGGAGAGTGCCCTGAAGAACAGAAAGCAGTCAAAACGGAGACATTCCCTTTTGAACCTCATTTATTTTGAAATTCAGGAGGCCAAGTTGTGTTTTAATTTGCTCGTGAAACAATCAAAAATCAGAGAATTATTCAGTTCGAATATTAAAGCATGTTTGCTTATATTTTAAAATAAATGTGCTGTTCAAAAAGTGCTTTTCATCTCTCTTAGGTCTAATGCTCTAATTTCCTCATTTACTATATTGAAATAAAGTTATATGCAATGTAACATTACCTGTCTACTCACAGGATTTAAGCAAATCATTATAATGATGTCACTGGGGAAAAAGAAGGAGAAACAAAAGAAAAGAAAGATAAGATAAAATAATAAGTATTTATTTCACTTTGGAAAGGATGAGGCCCAGTCACGTTCTCTAATGAAGGAACTATATGCTTGTGCGCATATATATAGCATCTCAGTGTTCACAAGTAAAGACACACCAATTATAGCTCATATTTCATGAGAAGTTTTCCCACCAGCATTATACTTTTTCAAAATGGTAATTAACTCTTAGTAAATTATTAAGTTAAGCAAAAATAGCATCTTCTTTTGATGAACCTAATAGTTGCATTCCTGGAAATTCTGGTATGTATCACGACCATGTTAAAAAAAAAAAAACACTTGATATATTTAAAGCATGGTTTGATTATAAGCCTAATAAATGTAAAGAAGTTTAATCACTTAACATGAATGCTGGATGGGTTAACCAAACTTGGGATGCAGGAATATTTTCCCTTGTGCTAAGTTTTTATGCACTGTAGTTGTCTGGAGGACCTGATCCCCACATCACAAATGTGCTTAGTAATCACCTGTCACTGTAAGCATCAACAATGCCTCCACGAATTTCTTAAATTCCTGTGGGTCAAAAATTCCTCAAGGAAATCAATCTGAGCTTTCTGCCGAGAACCAGGTTGAGTTTCAACTTCCCATGCTTCTCTTTGATTCACAAAAGTGTTCCCCAGCTCCTCAGATGGGGGGATTAAAATCCTCCATTACACAGCTTCACAGTCTCGTGATGTCTCTTTCATAGCACATATCATAATTTTAATCAGATATGTGATTTTCAGTGTTCTCGACTGTCAAGTTGTAAGCTCCATAAATGCAAATAAGTATCTTTGTTTGTATTTTTATGCCAAATTTGCTCTTTGCACAAGGTAGATGCTCACCAATAAGGGAATATTAATAAAAATAAATGAATTTGTATCATCCCAAAAACTGCAATCCATGTGTTATACTGTTCCACCAACATGTGAATATACTAACCTCCAAGTATGTTTAGATATCCATTGTGCTGCATCTTTAGAAATTTAAGGGAGGAAAAAAAAACTCTTAAGAGAAATAACAAAAATCAATCAAAATAAGAAAGCAGATTTTTTTTCTGATGAACTCAGTAGGTATTCTAGAATATAAACTAAGAAATATAACATGATCTTTAGATTTGTATTAGTAGACTAAGTAATTGCATGAATTGCCAAAAGAATATTTCAAAGGTACTGAGCATGGCCACGTTTATGATTTTTGCAATGAAAAATAGCTTTAAAATATAAGCTTAGAGAAACATATCTTAAAAAATAAAGAATGTATCACTTATGTCATTTCCCTACCTTAACGATATTTTCAAACTCTCTCATGGAGAGTATTTATCTATTTCCCATTTCATTCCACCAAGGATTTGAAGTGTAGATAATAAACTGAGCATTTTTGTCCTAAGTGCAGATTGAACAAATTGATTTTTAGTTTCATCTTAGAATTGAGTAAAATTAGAACTCAAGGTGGGTAAAAGTTGAAATATCTAAATGCTTATAATAATGCATTTAACTATTCAAATGTGTCTCCAAACAAAAACTTAGCCAGATGATCAATCCCTATTTCTCCTTTTCCAGATGGCTGCAGTCCCATCTCTTAGAATAATGGAGTGCTCAAATCTGTTATAGTTAATTGTACTGGATTATTGTTTGGCAATCAACCAACTCTTGGCCTAGGGGCAGATCATTTTATTTAATGGTTCATCACCAAACCCCACTAGCAAGACAACATAGATCAGGATGCTACTGATGCCAAGAAAGTGAAAAACTGCAAGTCAGCCTGCCTCACCTGGGAGGAATTTCACTTAATAGACTACCAAGCTAAATGGCAACCAAAATGAGTAGTGGAGAAGACCAAGAGAAGATTAAGTAAAATAGCAAGTGGGGAAGTGGATTTTTTTTTCATCTTTACCTTATAAAGTCACATGTAGTCTAGTTCAACATTACTTTTTATTGTGGTAATTTGGCTTCAAAATACAAGAATAACATCTCCAGTGGGCTGAAGCTCAAAACTAAATATGCAGAGAGGAAAATGATATTTAAGGTTTAAGCACTGAGCAGAGCTGCATTTTTTCACCAGATGCAGACATTCTATTTTCAAAATGTAAAACAGCTAAGTAAAAACAAAACTTTCTTATGGTTACTTTTGATATAATTTTATTTTGTGGAAAATATTTAATTCACACATCAGCATTGTATCACAGAAAAACTGATTTTTCTATTTATCTTCAAAACACATGGTTAGATGTGTTTTACATTTAAGCCTAGATGTCTCAAGATTGGGAAAAGTTGTTTCACAGGAGAAAATCAGTAAAGGTACCACAAGCCCACACCAAGACTGGGGCAAGCTGTGAAATAATAATAATATAATAAAAGTGATAAGACACTTTTACCGAGACATTTACCTAAAAACCCAATCTCTGGCAACAGGGACATATCTGTCCCTATATTTTGAAGTTAAATCAAGATACAATAGAAATTTCATTTGCCTTTTTGTTAATTCATGAACCATTTATGCATTTTGTGCACAGTTCTCTACTTAGAAATGTCTTCCCCATTCTCCTTTTTAATTTCTCACTCACCTTTCAAGACTAAGATTGAATGCGGCCTCACTTGAGTTCTCCTAAAGGCTTGGTGACCTCTGACCTCTGTGCTCCCAAAAAGCATTTATCATACCTGTTTCTCCACTCACGATGGGGTGCTTTAATTTACTTGTTTACATGCCTGTTTTCTTTCATCAAAGTTCCTTGAAGGAAGTGACCATGTTCCTTTGTATGCTTAGCACCTAAGACAGCTCCTGGCACATGACCAGAGTTCAATGTATTTGATTTATACGCATAAGCAATGTTCCAAAGTCAAACTATGTTTCTTGACTATGATAATAAATTTCATGAATTAAAATATCTCAGGTCAGAATTTCAAATGAATTGACCTTTCTAACAATCAGTAGGGAAGTCTCTGTTCCATTTGCACCTGCTGGCTCAGGGCTGTCTTATGTGAGGAAGTCTCTTGGTCATGCATTGCCACGAGCTTCCTAGATTCTTGTCTTTATACTCTCTTCTCTTTTGGGTTCCTTAGTTCTGGGCAGAACATACAGGTACGGTGACTTTTCTGTGAGTCCAGGAGGTTTGTGTTTTAACCCACACTCTGCCTAGCTGTCTGTGTGAACTATGGAAAAAAGCACTTGCCTGTCTGAACTTCCTTACTCCTCTGTAAATCAGGGAGAGAGGTGATGGTGTAGGGGACCAGGATTATATAGTGGGAAAGACCTGGGTACAAGCCTTCATGCTCAAATCTGTCAACTTCAACCCCTCACCTCTTTTTAAAAGTCTCCACTAGTTGCCCATTACATTCAGAATAAAGCTCCTTGCTGAGCATGAGAGAACTTCCACGGTGCAGGCATGTTTAGACATCTGTCCGCTCAAGCAGTGTTACCAGCCTTAAGGATCAAGTCACAGGTCCCAGATTATGTCCATTTTCTAATTTCTGCATGTTGACGAACTCTGTTCCCTGCCACCGACACCACCTGCTAGCACTTTTGCATATCTCTATAATGTTGCTTGTCACACTGTATTGCAATTGGTTTTTGCCTGTCTTCTGTTTTAGACTGTGAATTCTGTGAGAACAGAAGTGGTTATGGACATGGTATCCAGTGTCCAACTTAGTATCTCTTGCCTGTAGTGTCACTGAATACAAGGTTTACAGGATGGATAAATTGCTGTCTGGAAACCTCCACTTGACAGCTATTCAAGTTCCTGAGTTAAAAGTTGGCCATAACGTGCACTGATTAAATATGGATATATCATGGTAGATTCCTTCACTATTATTGGAAAAATAAGCCAAGCTGTGGTCAATTAAGTAAATGTAGAAGAAAATATGATATTAATTTGGGGGTATATAATAGACATAATAACTTTTTTAATTCGGCAATTTATACCCAGCTTCTTTTCACAAAGGATACACGAAAACACATTTGTGGAATCACAAAGAGAAAAGGAGATCAGAAACAGGCATACAACAAATACCTATATAGTTGCTAGAGTCAAACAGTAAGTTCGGCTCTGGATTTCTGGAAACCAAAGGGAAAAGAGAGACATTCATAGCAAAATATATTCAAATATTGATGTGGTTTGCAAGAGGGCCATGGAGATATACTAGAAGAAATGGTTTGAAAATGTGGCAGTTTGGCTTCTTGAAAAAATTATTTTAAAATAGAATATGTAGGCATGGAATTAAAATGCGCTCAAATTAGACAAAATATATTGTAAGGCACCTAATGTTAGAAACTTCATTAATAACCAACAAGAGCAGCTTTGTTACTTCTGCAATATGTGGGTCTCTACCCATCTATCCCAACCCCAGTGTAGACATTCTGTTACTCTTGAAACCAATCAACTAACCTAATAAAGAAAATCTGATTTAAGCAGAGGTGAAAACACAGGTTGCATTGCATCTTAAAAAACGAAATTGTTCAACAGTTTTATGAAAGGAGTGATATTAAACAAATTATTCTACAATGGAAAATTATGATTAAAATGAAGAGCAAAATGAATCCTTTTCTTGGATCATCGCATTCTTCATCAAACCAGCAAAAACAAGGGAGAGATGAAAGGGGCATGACGAAGTCCTCACACTATGGCCTTGAAAAACAATGCCATCCATGAACATGAAGGCTGAACAGAAATGGATCTACAGCAAAAAAGTAAAAGACTTACAGACAGCATCAACAAAAGGCCAAATAAATTCACAAATATTCAGCTTAATTTGTTATGAATGTTTGCCTGTCTTGTAATATATATTGAATTTAATAATGTCTAACCAAGATTTTATATTAGACTTCCTGCCCTTCTAACACAGGCTATGTTAATGAAGACTTCGTGAAATAGTCAAGTAGAAGAAAGTAATGAGTTTCACAAGAAAAGAAAATATTTCCTTATACTTAGATCTAAAAAGATAGAAATCAAGAGATTGGTGATTTGTGTTTATGACAATTAAAATACAAATAAAATCTACCCTATAATTAAATTAACAGAAAAAAAACTGGGAAAAATATTTGCATGCTAAGTAAAAAAACAAGCTAGTAAGCAAAGGCTAGTATTTTAATATAGAGAGTTCTATACAACAATAAGAAAAAGACTAATGAAAAATATGCAAAACATATGAATATACCACTAATAAAGGCATCCAAAGAAATTTTGACTTAATTATTAATCAAAGAACTATAAACTAAAACCTATAAATACATTTAACAAATATTAGGAATTATTATTATAATAATAGCCCAAAGTTTAGCCACAACGTGGACAGTGTAGTGTAAACTGACCCAGTCTACCTGAAGGGCAACTTGGCAACATGTGTTAGAAAAATGCATGGCAATTTTCCTCTAGATATTTGTCACAGCAAAATGATGAGGACGTATGTAAAGATGTACAACCAATCTCTGTCTTGGTTATTGGTCTGTTTAGGTTTTCTGTGTCCTCATGATTCAATTTTGGTAGATTTTATGTGCCCAGGAATCTATTCACTTCTTCTGAGTTTCCCAATTTGTTGGCATACAGCTCTTTGGAGTAATTCCTAAAATGTAATGTATTGGAGCGAAATGGACATTTTGAGATTCAATGATTGTTTACAGCCCTTGTCTCTTCTGTTGAGGAACAGGAACAGTGCTTTTTTTTTTTTTCATTCATACTCTTTTACTTAGTGTAGGGCTAAATTTATGATCATTAAGTAAACTGAAAGTAGATCTTTGTAAAAATTAAGAGTGGGAATGGTGCAGGGAGGAGGAAAAAGGATTGGAGCATGGGCAGGAGTGAGGGTGGGGTGGGAAGTATCACTGTGTTCCTAAATCTGTATGTAGGAAATACATGCAACAAGTATACCTTAAGTAAAATAAAAAAAAAAGAAAAAAATGAACTACCAGATATGTTTCTAAGAATAAATGTATGCATTCCTTAAATGTAAAGGACTATTTACAATATTTCCTTTGTTTTAATTCTTATACCAATCACAAAAATCACAAGATGCAATAATAAAATCTTGGGTATGTTTCATAACTTTTCCATTATACAAAAAGCAAATTCAAGAATTAAAACCAGGTCAGTATGACTGCAAAATTAACTATCAACCTAGAGAAGTATTTTTTAACATTAAAAAAAAGTGCTAGAATAGAAACAGAGTGACAATGACAGAAGATTAAAAATTCTAGAGACCTAAAGAAGGACAAAAAATAATCAGACAGCTAGTGATAGAGAAAGCCAGAAATAGAGAAATGGAGAGGCAAAGAGGTTGATGAAAGAAAAGAAAGCCTAGTTGGTTTTTTTTTAAATTAAAACACATTTTTTTATTTAACAGGCAGAGTTAGACAGTGAGAGAGAGAGACAGAGAGAAAGGTCTTCTTTCCATTGGTTCACTCCTCAAATGGCCGCCACGGCCAGCACTGCGCAGATCCAAAGCCAGGAGCCAGGTGCTTCCTCCTGGTCTCCCACTCGGGTGCAGGGACGCAAGCACTTGGGCCATCCTCCACTGCCCTCCTGGGCCACAGCAGAGAGCTGGACTGGAAAAAGAACAACCGGGACCAGAACCGGAAAGCCTAGTTTTAAATTATTAATAATATTATGTTTTTGACTTGTGTATTCATTTTTTTTGCACCAATATTATGTAATATAATACTTTTGAAATAAATTAATTGCTAATAGATGTACAATTTGGGACAAGCTCAAGCTGACTTGCCCCAAATGGTAGAGTTAGAAACGTACCTGGGGATTCCAATGCAATCCCATCAAGGTGGCATATACCAATGTCATCTCACTAGTCCAAGTGATCAATTTCAGTTCACAATTGTTCATAATGATAGACAGGTCTAAGAGTCAAAGAGATCACATAAACAAGACTAGTGTCTGCTAATACTAACTGATAGAATTAAAAAGGGAGAGAATGATCCAACATGGGAAGTGGGATACACAGCAGACTCATAGAAGGGCAGATGTCCTAAACAGCACTCTGGCCTCAGAATCAGCCCTTAAGGCATTCAAATCTGGCTGAAGAGCCCATGAGAGTATTTCAGGCATGGAAAGCCAAGACACTCCGGGAAAAAAAAAAAAAAAAAAAAAACTAAATGAAAGATCTCTGTGAGTGAGATCCCAGTGGAAAGAACGGGCCATCAAAGAAGGAGGTACCTTTCTCTGAAGGGAGGAGAGAACTTCCACTTTGACTAGGACCTTGTCTAAATAAGATCGAAATCGGTGAACTCAAAAGGCTTCCATAGCCTTGGCAACTCATGACAAGAGCCTGGGGTGATTACTGATGTCATAGACGAGAGTGTCAATTTGTTAAGTCAACAACAGGAGTCACTGTGCACTTACTCCTCATGTAGGATCTCTGTCCTTAATGTATTGTACAATGTGAATTAATGCTATAACTAGTACTCAAGCAGTACTTTACAGTTTATATTTCTGTGTGGGTGCAAACTGTTGAAATCTTTACTTAATATATACTAAATTGATCTCCTGTATATAAAGAGAATAGAAAATGAATCTTGATGTGAATGGAATGGGAGAGGGAGCAGGAGATGGGAGGGGTGCGGGTGGGAGGGAAGTTATGGGGGGGAAAAGCCATTGTAATCCATAAGCTGTACTTTGGAAATTTATATTTATTAAATAAAAGTGAAAAAAATTGCTAATAGAGGCGAAGGGCACACAATTTTAAAAAAGATTTTCTCATTTATTTATTTAAAATGCAGTGTTACAGGGAGAGAGAGAGAAACAGAGAGAGATCTTCCACCTGCTCGTTCATTTTCCAAATATCCGCAATGGCTAGGTCTGGGCCAGACCAAAGCCAGGAGCCAGGAGCTTCTTCCAGTTTTCCCATGTGGGTGCAGAAGCCCAAGCACTTGAGCCATCCTCCACTGTTTCCTCAGGCTCATTAGCAGGGAGTTTGATCTGAAGTGGAACAACCTGGAGTGGAACCTGAGCCCATATGAGATGTTGGCTTTGCAGGCAACAGTACTTTTTTTAAGATTTATTTTGTTTAGTTGAAAGACAAGTTATAGAGAGAGGTATTAACAGGGAGCTGGATCGGAAGTGGAGCAGCCAGAACTCAAACTGGCGCCCATATGGGATGCAGGCACTGTAGACTAGGGCTTTAACCAGATGTGCCACAGCGCCAACCCCACAGACTTTTCTAATTAGATACACGCCCCATGGCACTGTTGAAGTAAATGTGCTAAATTTCGGAAGGCACTGTCTTGTACCATTCCACTCTATAGGCAGACAGTGCGATTCCAAAATGTAAATTGGTGATGGCAGATTTCATGATAAAAGACACTAGTGATGCAACTTTATTCTAAAAAAGATTTGGAATATGGTTATTCTATATTACTGGTCTGGGGCCCCACAGATAGGTTATAAATCAATGCAGAAGAAAATATCAACATTCCCTTTAATGAAACTCTCACCCTGTGTGTAACTCCATCTCTATAAAGAATATAGATGTGTGCACATGATTTCACATGTGCATCCATATGCATAAACAACCCAAAACAGAAATAAATCCAGAAATTTTTAAAGTGACCATTACAGTTCTAAGGAAGGAAACACTAACGATGGTAGATGAGCACATCAATTTAGGACAGGAAAAACTAATTACATAAGATACTATTTGGCTGCATTGTCTTAGATTACATCACCTAAGGTTTGCAGCTGTAATTAGGCAACACTTTAGTTACTACCAAAATTATCCAGAGTCATATATTCTCATATAGCAAAAAACAAAGTATGTGTGTGCTTCTGTTTGCAGTTTTGTACACTCTCTTAAGTAAATGCTGAATTTTTAAAAAACAAGTTAAAACTTGAAGGCCAGGGGCCAGCGCTGTGGTGCAGTGGGCTAAGCATCCAGCATCTCATATGGCTGATGGTTCAGTTCCAGGCTGCTCCTCTTCCAATCTAACTCTGGGCTATGATTTGGGAAAACAGTGGAAGATGGCCCAATGCTTGGACCTCTGCGCCCATTTGGGGGACCAGGAAAAAGATCCTGGATCCTGGCTCCTGGCTTCAGGTTGGCCCAGCTCCAGCTGTTACAGCCATTTGGAGAGTGAACCAGTGGATGGTTCTCTCTCTCTCTCTCTCTCTCCCCGCCTCTCCCTCTCCCTCTCAAATAAATACAATTTAAAAACAACAACAACAAAATCTTAGGGCCATACTAAATTTGGCTGAATATTCATAAATGATAAACATTTTGATGCACTATTGCCAAGACTCTGACGTCATAGAACTTCCCAAAATGAATTCCAAAGTCCAGAGAAAGGATCAGGAAGGAGGCTGCCACCAAGTTAAGCATCCTGATTTTTCCCCCTACCAATAACAAATCTGTTCTCAGCACAAGGGTGATCCCCGCAGGCTGTTTCTGTTCATCTTAGCACACTCATTGCTTGCACAAACACTCTTTGTGGACCTGTCCTCATTAGGCTCATCACCAGACCTAGGAAACTATCTTAGAGATGCGGGGAAGATGGGGCACTTTCTTTCCTAAGTCAGTATTTTAACCAGTATGAAACACATAGAGAGTCTTATCACATTAAAAAGAAAAAAAAAAAAAAAAGAACTGATGACCAAAGTGCTTATTAACAGAAGAAGGCAAATTACTCTCATTGCACCTCATTTCTCTCAGGTTTCCCTTATAATCATTTCTTAAAATTCTGTTAAATGTGAGGTAAGAAAGAAAATTGCTTTGTCATGGTTTACCTTAGTTTACACCAGGGACTGCTTATCAGCTGAGAATTATTGCCAAGAACATTGCATCAAGGTGTACTCTCAGCGGCTTTATTAATTACTGACATCCATTGTGCAAATTCACAATAGTGGATACCACACTTTGGCTTTATTCTTTCCTATTTTTTGAATCTGTTACCATTCATTGTTAGGCTCATACCAAATCTCATCTTATTTTAATAGGATTATAAACAAATAAATAAGTCAGTTTAGGAAGATATTAACATAAACATTAGTTTGAAATACACTTCCAGCAAGAGGTGATGGATGGAAGATTTAACAGAGATGCACCGAGAAGAGCAGAACATGTGACTCCCAATCCACTGAGTGAGGGGAAGTGATCTGCAGATCCCCAGGGCTTCCAAGAGGCATTTTACAGTGAAATCAAGCAATTCCATTTGTAAGCTTCTCCTAAAAAACTATCCCTATTAATAATTCAAATGATTTACCTGCTTCTTGCTACAGTTCTGCCCTTATCAATTTCTATATTATAAAAAAGCATGAGAAAAATTGTTTTAAAAAGATAGTAAACAATTCATTCTCTTGAATGGTTATACAGTATTCCGTGATTTTTCCAATTTGCTTTCAAAATAAGGTTCAGAAATGATTGGGCGAGACATTATAACAGAACAGGGGAAAGGACTACATTTAGATTCTATCTGGGTTTGGGACCCAGCTGTGCCACTGATTTTTTGTCACTCATTAATTTCTATATTCAATAAAGATTTATTGAGAACAATGGGTAATGGCAAATAAGATAAATATTTCACTGAATTTACAGTATCCTTGGGGAATATACCAGTAACCAAGGAAATAGAAAATGTTGAAAAGATGTAGTTTAGAAGCAGAAAGAAAAAGAGCGAACATGGCTATCAGATCGCATTTTTTCGTCCTTCTCATCTGCACCTTAGAAAAATGCACATGCTGCTCCCTCAGATGGCTGTTTTGAAGACACAGTGAGATGATCTGTGAGTCCTTACACTGTGTATACACATTTACCCCCACCTAGGTTGAAACAAACAAAGTCTGGCACCTCAAAACTAAGTCTAGACCACGTACACTTGGTGTCAAAATTTGCATTTTGTTAATTACACAACAGTACTATCAAACATTCAGAAAACAAAGTACTAAAAAGTCTTTATAGAAAGCCAACACTGTTTTTGAGCATCCCTCCTAGACATAAATGCAAAAATTCTCCTTGTCTTGGAGATATCCTCAGGGAAAGCTTTCTGATAACCACAAGCATCTACCAACCTAATCTGAGTTAATCACTAACAGGTTACCATCTCTGAAAACAACATAGCCTAAGAGCACAAGAATGTGTGGTCTGGTTCTCATAGAACTGTAAACCTCGGACAAAACATAGGGATTTAGAAGGTTATTTTTTAAAAATCTGAATTAATAACACATTATCAGTTCTGTAAGAAAATATGAAATGCAATTATCAAGCTTCCAGATACATAACGTAGCTTAGAAGTAGAATGTATTTGCTACTGACAGTGTAGAGGAAGAATACATAGCTTTACAGTACAATCAACCTTTTGCAATATAATTAAACAGTCTATCAAAACAACCAAAATATGACAGAAATCTTACATTATTTTATTTGTACTGAATTAGCAATTAAATCAGCTCAATAAATCCTCTTCTATACTCAAAACTCCTAAAATAAGATAACAACATGTATTAGGTAAAATAGCATGATGTATTTTATTCATTTCATTTATCTATAGTACAGGCCTTGTAAAAGTCCAAAATCAGCTTCTCTCTGCTCTTAGTTCTAGAACTATGGGCTAAAGAAATGACTGACCCAGGAAGTTTTACCCAGCTCAAAAGAAATCATGACTTTCCATTCTGTTTTCTTTATAAAAGAACACATAGCTTACTCAAGTGACACTTAAAGGACACTAAACGCTACCTAAAATTCTGAGAATCCTGTCAAAAAAATGACCTAAGATAATGAGAATTCATAGATATCATTCTTCCAAGGAAACTTAACAAATTTTGATACTGGCAAATTCACGAGGCCCTATATGACAATAATTCTACTCATCTAGAATTTGAAAGAGTGGATTAGGCAAGATAAGTCATATACACGGATGAAGACTCAATGTATTTGAGAGAGGCGAGACAGGAGATCTCAAAAGAGCACTTTATGAAATACTTCCATTAATTGATAAAATATGATAAGTAGCAGAAATTGTGTTGTCACACAGAGGGTACAAAGCCTAAACTGAACAGTTCTGAAACACAATATTTCAGAATTGAATTGAATACATGCAACATCAATTCCAAAAAAAGCTTGGATCTCTTTTAAATTCAACTATGTCACAAAGTCTTCCTTTAATACTGATTTATGTTCAATTCACTAATATTTCCTCATCTCAATTACAACAGAAGACAGCAACCCTTCAACTTTCAATTCATGATGAGGATTAAGGTATTTTTATTTATTTTATGAGTAAATCATTAATAATAATTCCAAACCATATCCATGAATTTGTCCATAACAGAACTTGGAACAGGGAAGCCTTGAACTTTCTAAGAAAAACATTGACATGAATAAAACAGTGAAATAAGACATTCAGGGGCTGGTGCTGTGTGTGTAGTGGGTAAAGCTGCCATCTACAGTGTTGGCATCCCATATGGGTGTGGCAGCTCCACTTCTGATCCTGCTCTTCTGCAATCTGGGAAAGCAGTAGAAGACGGCCTAAGTGCTTGGGCACCTACACCGACTTGGGAGACCTGAATGAAGCTCTGAGTTCTGGCTTTGGCCTGGCTTAGCACTGGCCAGTACAGTTATTTGGGGATGAACCAGCGGATGGAAGACCTCTCTCTCTGCCTCTCCTCTCTGTAACTCTGTCTTTCATATAAATAAATAAATCTTAAAAAAAAGAGAGAGAGACAGAGAAGGGGAGAATTTTTGAAAAGAGAGAAAGAGGGAGAGAAACAGAGAGAGACAGAGACAGAGAGACAGAGACAGAGAGAGAAGTCAGTAGGAGTTGCTGGTTGACCCCCAAAGGAAACAAAAAGCACAACTTTGGTTTAAATTTTCAGGTTTGAGAATAAGACACAAAGACACAGAGACACGAGACCCTTATAGGACATCCATACAAAGATCATATTCACCTTATTTTCATAATACTCTTCATCAAGAAATTTATGTTCAATGAAACATGTTTTGTTCTCTTTGTGGTGTTTACAATTATACATTCTTTGGGAAAATATCTCTTGAGATCCAAATACTTGAAAGGAATTTGCCAGATGCTGAAAATTTTGTTAGTCTTGGTTTCAAAAGTCACCATAAATATAGCAATCACTTTTCTTTGAAAAAATTCCAAGAGAAAGGGAGACACCATAAAAATAAGATTTAGTATATGTGAGAAGTTTTAAAAAGACTTTGTTAAAAATAAAATAGGAGGGGATGGGCATTTGGCATAGTGATTGACCCCACTTGGAATGCCCACATCCCATACTGGAGTTCCTGGATTGGAGCCCCAGCTCTGCTCTAGCTTTCTGCAAATGTACACCTTAGGAAGTGCATGTGATGGTGCAAGTAGATGGGCTCCTGCCACCCACATGGGAGACCTGAAATGAGTTTCCATTTCCTGGCTTCAGCCTGGCCTGGCCCCAGCTGTTGCAGGCATTTGGGGAGTGAGCCAGCAGATGGAAAATTTCCTCTCTCTGCCTTAAAACAAGTAAGACAAATAAATAAAAATAAAATAAACAAATGCTTCTTACCTTATATTAAAAAAACAACAATAAGAAGTGAAGACTTTGTTCTTTAACATGTCATAATTAGGTTAAAACAATATGGCCAGATAAACACAGAGCAATCTTAGTTAATCGAAATAGTCCATTGATGAGTGGAGATTGCAGTAAGATGGCTCCCATGCAGAGCCGGGGTGAAGACAAGGAGAGGTGGAAGAACAACTGCCTCTCACTTCTACTCCACATTCTACTTCAGTCTCCTACTTAGTTTTCTAGTCTTCATCTTGCTCTTAAAGTTTAAGTTATCAAAAGATCCTTTCATTTTCTAGTATATGTATGACTAGAAAGTGTTATTTCTAGATACCTAAGAGTTCTAAACTAGTATTTATTTTACATAGCTTAAAGCAGAGTTACACACAAAGGATTCTGTATCCAAAGTAGGATGATCCAGAGTTTAATTTTTTATATTTTCAAACAAAAAGTAAATGAACAATCATACTTCAAAAGAATGAAGCTTTGAAAAGGGCGGCGAGGCAAATTCTGCTTTACTTCTGTGCTTAGAATTTCTATCAGAAAAGCAAAAAAAAATTATTACTTTTTAAAAGCAAGTTAT
This sequence comes from Oryctolagus cuniculus, assembly GCF_964237555.1. Classification (NCBI taxonomy): domain Eukaryota; kingdom Metazoa; phylum Chordata; class Mammalia; order Lagomorpha; family Leporidae; genus Oryctolagus; species Oryctolagus cuniculus. The sequence continues at coordinate 102,360,918 of NC_091437.1, read as the reverse complement.
ACATGAAATAACAGCATTACTTGGATTGTAGCCAGGGAAAAAAAAGTTCTTTGAGAACTGATACCCTAAAAAGATATGATACCAGAAACCAAGACTAAAGAAATAAACACAATGTTGTACACTAGCAATGCTATACTTGGCCTGTTGTCAAAGATTCCTACTGACAAGGGATCCACTTCCTTGAACTTTCAGACCAGGCCAGTGTATTAAATGAACTTTTCTTTATTAAAAATAAAATTATCTTACATACTGTACTGTTTAGCTGAATATCATTTCATAATAACAATGTTATTCCAAAGCTTCCAAAAATACGATTTTAATCATTAAGAAAGGCTTCTCTTGTTCTTATACAGTATCTTTCATCAAAACTGTAAGCTTTTCCATACATAATATTACAGGAGTCTTATCTACAAAATATTTTAATTGTCTCTAATGGTGACTGCCACAGACTCCAAAAAGAATACTGAAATCATCTTTATGGAAGAAATAAAAATTAGAATGTATATCTATATATATCTTTTAGGAAACTTCATATAGTAAAGTTGAAATAATAATTGATTGATTTTTCAGACACAACTTTAACTTTCAGGCCTTATAAAAGAAAAAAATAAGTAGTATATACTTATTCTAAAAATGCCACTATTTGATATATCAGCACAATTCTATCATTTAAGTCAATCATCTAAGAAAGAAAAAATATAAAAACGCCATCTACACAAGTAAGTTTCACTTTACTGATATTTCCACATGCATTTTAAATTATGGAACTTATTACGACAAAGGAGAGAAAATACAGCCTTTCAAGAAGTGTTCAGAGTCAAGGGTTCTCAAGGAGGAAGAGTCCCAAAGTATTCATGTCAATGCCTAAAACTCATGGGACTGTAGACTTGGTGCCCTAGAAAACCTGGCTTCCCAACTGTGCCTTAACGTGTGTTTCCCAGGATAGTATGGAAGAGCACTTCAGAAAGAAAGAACAGGACAGCCTGTGTAGGAGCACCAAGGCTGAAGTTCACATTGTAATGACAAGCACTACAGAGTGGAGAAAGTAATGACTCCTAAGCTGACATGTGCATCAGAAGGAGAGAGTTTTCCAAAAACTAGATTTCTAGGCTCTTATATGCATAGAGAAACTCCCAGAATGTAGGTTGAGCATCTATATTTTAAAGACTCTTTAGGAAAGAACAGGACACACAAGGGATCTTACTCATTTCTAGATTAAATCTCAAGTGGCACATACATCTTTAAGAATGAACATATACTTTCAGTTGCTGCTTTGCTAATAGCAAAGAAGTGCTTATAGAGAGTATACCAGAAATTGCTTTTGTTGTCATCACCATTATATCTTTAATGCCCAAGATATGACCTGAAAAGCCATGGGAAGGGCAAATGTACTCACATTTATACTCCTTAAACAATGAAGGGGTTAAGCTATATTCAGTCACCACATTTTTTAAAAAGACCTGAGTCTTTCACCCAATAAATAGCAAGGGCTGTATTGCCTATGTAGCATTCCAGAACGACACTGATGCATCATAATAGACTAGGCCTTTAGAAGACACTATAATAGTATCTAGACTTACCAATTGCTAAATACATCACAGGGTCACCAATAGTATCTGCATAGAGCTACACTGACAACATGACCATTATTACCAGACAATGACATCTTTCTAATGACTGCTTAGATTTCTTTTTAAAAAATAACTCTCACTCAGCTCTACTTTCTGAAATGTTCTAGCTAAACATTTAAAACAAACGGACTTAAGCTCCTTCACCAGATTTCATTTGGAACTGCATGGATTCATTCCCCCTGGACCCATAATAAAACTATGTTGATCAGCACCGAATTTCATGTATCCCAAATACATTTATCTTAAAATATACCATCATAGCTGGTAGCCATACACAAAGTACATTTGTTAGCCACAAAGAGTGACTGAACAGAGCTCCAACTAATCAAAAGTCTATTTGGCAGGTATGTGGCACAGTCTCTGGTATTCAGATAGGCAGCACAGGTTCAGATAATGGCAACTTATCTGGTCTTCTATTTAGAAGTTCGGAGAAGATTAGAACCTCATAACTGATACAAAGCACTATCTGCAAGATTAAGTCTGAGGACCTGAAATCTGAAGACCTGAAATCTGTACTCTTATTTTCTCTCAACTTCCTCTCCATTCGACATTTCTGCTTTTTCTATCCTGTAGAATGCAAATACAAGCAGTTAATGTAAAAGGTACAAATGGCTTAAATTGGAATAAAGTGAAAGTTTGAAAGCGACACTGTTTCCTCAGACTTAAAGACTTAAAGAAATATCCTTTATAAAAGGGTGTGTTTGTGAATGTATGTGTGTGTGTGTGTGTGTTCTCACAGGCTGAGCTTCAAATTATGTAAAAGAAGAATAGGACACCCAGAACGGAAATAAGAAGAGGCTTGTAAGACATCAGGCGATAATACGACTTGGGAGGTCAAACTGGGTTGCTTGATGAGGGCCTTTTGGTCACTGCCAGTTCCGATTTAGGAGTACACTATTGATGTCCACACCGAAGAGGCCTGGAGGAAGTGGAGACTATTAAATCACTTGTTTACCTCAAGTGAGCACCAGTGGTACTCAGTCAATGATTTTATTGATCTGAATACTGTTCAATTAAGTGTGTTTATTTTGATTCTGCGATTAACATGCATTTGCAGAAGGCATACTCACACTGAGACCAAGTCTAGCATTCTCCCTGTCACTCCCTTTACCTCTTCCTTGTGTCCTGGTGTCACATTAACCTAATGAGTAAATGCCTTCACTAAATAGATATCACAATGTTTAGGAGTAGTCTTGAGTGCAATATCTAAACTCTCATGTCTTCTAAGAATTTATTTCCTTAGAACAGTCCACTGTGCAGCTTATAACCAAATATCAGAGACTGCAACATAAAAAGAATGGAGAGTCACGTCTCCAGGAAGTAGAAGAACATGGCAGGATTGCTCAGTCAGCTGAGAGGACAGATTCCTTGTGGATGACAGGTAAAGGTCTGGTTGCTGATAAAAGCAGCAAGATCAATTTTGCAGCCTAAATTGCAGAATTTAAATTACTATATTAGTAGTCTAAAGATGGAAAAATCAGAATCACGGCATATTTGGTCAAACCAGGGAAGGAGGCAAAGCATAACTCCAGTGATATTAAGATTGGAATTTGATGTGGCTCTCAGCCAACAACCAATGACCGTATCAACCCCATCAAATGTGTTCTTTCCCTAACCAGCTCTTCACACACAATACCTTCAGTCTCTGCTTGTTCCTGTTCAACACTCTCATTTGTCCCCCTTAGGGAAAATTTGCTGGGCCTATTTATGAGGAAGCAGCTTATGCCCAAACCAATCAGCAACTATTCCCAGATAACAATACAATTGAAGAGACACTATTTCTGAGATTCTATCAATAACTGCAACATGCTATTGAATGAAGGCTGAATACTATGACCAATATATGATGCCTGGGACTTCTCAGAAACCAGGTTGTTCCTGTGTTTATTATAGTCAAGACTGAGAATATGATGATTTTGAAACATGAAGAATATAAGGAAGCTTTGACCATGCTTTTCCCCAAATTATGTACATTCTGAAACAATCATTTTAGGACAGAAAATTCAAAATGTTTTGTTTTTTATTATTTTGAAAGTGTGTCCTTTTCTCTTTACACAACAGAATGCTTTGAGATTGCTTAGACTGCCCAGAATGGCACTGCCACCACACTTCTTGTTCTTCCTGTCAAATAGGAATTTGTCTTGTTTCTATCCAGAAGACCCATACAAGCTTGACCCATACAAGCATAGGTTTGGTAACTCATTCCAGTTGTTTGTCTTGGTTCATGTGATTTTACACTGAGAATAACTATTAAGAGTAAAACGTAGCATTATATGAACCTGACCTTGCTACTGGCCATTGGAATGTGGTCTTCACACCTCCTGCCTGAATTAATATTGAAGAATAGGTGTTTCATTCGAGGTTTGCTCTACTTAGTATTTTTTGTTTGTTCGTTTGTTTGCTTAGCTTTTTTCCATGTAGTTTTTAGTTTTGTGAATTTCACAGAATTTAAACACACAGATCTCATTCATGGGAACCTAGCCATTTCTCCCTCATGACCAAACTTCCCTGGAGAGTGGTTTATATTCAATTTCTGATTTCACTAACATCTGCTATTTATCTCCAGATATTGTGAGCCCTCTGTAAAGCATTTGCTGCACATCATCCTGTCTTCCTTGCAGGTTTTGCTTAATTGGTTTCTGTGATCCTCTACTCTTTTTAGCCCTTCAGACAATTTCTTTCATTGGCTTCTCTTCTTTTTCATCACCTCTCACATGCAGAAGTACATGCAGGCATACTTAATGCTACTGTGCTCTTATGAAAATCTCATCTACCTTCTTTAATCCACCAATCAATCAATGGGCATGATATTCAAATCCACATCAGCTGCCCCTAATCTCTGTTGTTTCATTTCTACCACTAGATGCCCTATAAAACGTCAAACACAAAAAGCACACTCATTACTGCTATTCCCTCAAATAATTTTCCCTTATCTGTTATCTACATTTTTAAATATTTATTTAGAAAAGGAGAGAGAGAGAATAGCTTTCATCTACCAGTTATCTATTTTCATGTAAGCATCCTCTGAGCTACCATGTGTTTTTATTTTTAAATATTTATTTATTTGAAAGGCAGAGGCAGAAAGAGGAGACAGAGAAAGAGGTCTTCCACCTGCTGGTTCACTCTCCAGTTGGCTGCAACTGGCTGGAGCTGGGCCTATCTGAAGCCAGGAGCCAGGAAGTTCCTCTGGGTCTTCCACATGGGTGCAGCGGACCAAGAACCTGAGCCATCTCCCACTGCTTTCCCAGGTCACAGCAGAAAGCTGGCTCAGAAGTGGAGGCAGTTGGGACTTGAACCAGCGCCCATATGGGATACTGGCTCTGCAGGCAGTGGCCTTACCTACTACGAAACAACACTGGCCCTGCTACCATGTGTTGTAAAAGCAACTTCACCTGCAGCAAGCTTGCAGGTGGCTTGCACCTGGCCAGCTTTATGCTCTGTATGGACCCAATTTAGCTTCTAGACTTCCCTTTCTCCTCTAAATAAAGTCCTCACTCCTGCACATTCCTCTCACTGAATAAAAATCCTTAAAATGTAAAAAAAAAAAAAAAAAAAAAAAAGAACTTCATCACTTGTCTCTAAACTCTTTACTAACTTCATAATAATCAGTTTTTGAGTTTTTAAACTGTATTTCAGAAAAATCTTTTAAATTTTCCCTTCCTCCCATTTCAATTCTAACTTGAAAACTCTCTTTAAATCATTTTCTTGTAGTGTTAAGGGTTTTGTCTCCTAGCCACTAATCTCTCTAACCAATGCAACTTATACTCCTTTCCCTCTCTTTCCTTCCCATCCCTTGTCCCTTATGCTTTCTCTCCTCCTTCAGTCTTTCCCTTCTTTCTTCCTTGCTTTTTTCCCCCCTTTAATATTAATGAGCACACTCCAAGCACTAGGGAATATAAAGACAAACCAGCAGAATCCTCTAGATAAGAATCCTTCTACATGATGCTTGAACAACATTCTTCTAACCAAAACTCAAAGACACTTCCAAACAAGTACAAAATAAACTTCATTCTCTCTCCTAACTTCAGCAATTCCTTTCCACTCTCATCACATACTAAAAGATGCTAATGCCAACTAATTTTTTAAACATAACTTATTTTTTATTGTAACAAAGGTAGTTTTCAGTTATTCAAAATATTTGCTATACTACTCATCTTAGAAATCCACTGATTAACAATACTGGTAAGAAATTTTGGGTTGAAAGTTATAAATACTTTTTCAACAGAGGAATAAAAAAATCTGAATTATCTTTCAAAGTTTAGAATATATAAGAAACACAATATATTCATATCACTTGTGGAATAACAAACTCATAAAATTTTATTTTAATATGTATAATGATTTCCTCTTGAATATTTCATTTAATATTGATGGGCAATAGGAAAATAGAGTCACTCACTCTTCCTACTTACTTATCCCTGCTATTGCAGCTTCCAATCCTATAAATATTCTTTATAATTTACTTAATTTATTTGAAAGGCAGAGAGACAAAGAGAAACAGAGAGAGATCTCCCATCCACTGGTTCTCTTCTCCAAATACCCACAAAAGCCAGGACCAGACCAAGGCAAAGCCAGAAACCTGGAATTCAATCAGGTCTCCCACATGGCTGGCAGGGACATAACTACTTGAGCTGTAATTCACTATCTCACAGAATGGACATCAGCAGGACGCTGGAATTGGTGGGCTTCCCCATTGGCATCTTAATTGCCATGCCATATGCCCACCTAAATCCTGCAAATATTCTAAGACCTATTCAAAAACCATCTGCATAAAGCCTTTCTTGACAGCTCTAAGGGAAGAATTTCTTGACCCCCTTTAATATGTTTCTGTTGTCTTTCCCTAAGCACAGACTCTGCGGTACATTAAGTATGGAAGTAGGTACACCAAAAAAGTATTGTTTTTTTAACTCCCACATAATATTTCAAGGAAACCCTGAGGCTGTCACATCAGGATCTCCTACAACCAAAGTTATCACAGTTTATAGTTCCTCTTTTTTGGTATTCACATTAGAACCAGTTGAATAGAAAGTGGCAAAAAAATAAAAAATAAAAACTTGGCCGGCGCTGCAGCTCACTAGGCTAATCCTCCACCTGCGGTGCTGGCACCCCAGGTTCTAGTCCTGGTTGGAGCGCCGGATTCTGTCCTGGTTGCTCCTCTTCCAGTCCAGCTCTCTGCTGTGGCCCAGGAAGGCAGTGGAGGATGGCCCAAGTACTTGGGCCCTGCACCCGTTTGGGAGACCAGGAGGAAGCACCGGGCTCCTGGCTTTGGATTGGTGCAGCATGCCGGCTGTGGCAGCCATTTGGGGGGTGAACCAACAGAAGGAAGACCTTTCTCTCTGTCTCTCTCTCTCTCACTGTCTAACTCCGCTTGTCAAAAATACATAAATAAATAAATAAAAACTTAAGAATAGCAGTTTCTAAAATTTTTTGAAATTGAACATGGGCTTTAAAGAAGAAGGAATTATAATCAAATGTAACAGAACAGTTTGCTTGTGAAGAGGACTGTTTCTTAATTCTATTGTCTATGACCAAGTGGTAGGGTTTTTGCAAGCCATGTACCTTAGTTACTACTGATATAATGGTTCAAACAGAGACAGAACAAGTTCCTAAATCATGATTTCTGCATGAAATGCACTGCACAGTTCTATAACAATTTTGTTATAAGAAAAAAAAAACAGAGACAATCTTTTTTAAAAAAAAATTGATTTATTTATTTGAAAGTCAGAGTTACACAGAGAAGGATAAGCGGAGAGAGAGAGAGAGAGAGAGAGAGAGAGAGAGGTCTTCCATTTGCTGGTTCACTCCCCAAATGGTCACAACGGCCAGAGGTGCGCTGATCCAAAGCCAGGAGCCAGATGCTTCCTCTGGTCTCCCACATGGGTCCAGGGTCCCAAGGACTTGTGCCATCTTCAATTGCTTTCCCAGCCCATAGCAGAGAGCTGGAACAGAAGTGGAGCAGCCGGGACGCAAACCGGCACCCATATGGGATGCCAGCACTACAGGTGGTAGCTTTACCCACTATGCCATAGTACTGGCCCCCAGGGACATATCTTGTTTAAATAATTCCTTTAGCTTTATATAACAAATATGGATAGAAAATGAGTATTAGAAATTAAGCTTGGGGTTAGCATTGTGGCCTAGCAGGTAAAGCTGCAGCAAGTGATGCTGGCTTCCTATGTGGGCACCAGTTTGAGTCCCAGCTGCTCTACTTCTGATCCAGCTCCCTGCTAATGTGCCTGGGAAAGCAGTGGAAGATGGCCCAAGTGCATGGGTCCCTGCACCCAAGACAGCGACCTGAAAGAAGCTCCTGGTTCCTGGCTTTGTATAGACCTCGCTCTGGTCATTGCAGCTCTTTGGGGAGTGAATGAGCAGAAGGAAGATCTCTTCCTTTCCTCTCTCCCTCTCTCTTTCTCTACCTCCACCTTTCAAATAAATAAATAAATAAATAAATCTTTTAAAAAAATTAAGCTAATTGCTTGCTTTGGTTCCGTGACTAAAGTTTGGAAGGAATGTTTCTGTAGTCATAGAGATCCTAAAGATTGCTATCAGCACATCCATGCAACTTAGACAACCTGCCCTTGCTAAATGATAGCAATCTTTCAGAATCAGCTCAGCAAGTCTTCACTGGCTCCCTGCCCTGTGTGGGTAATGATGTGAGCACTTGGCCCTCCACTGACCTGGTTAGATCAGTGTCACTGTGTGAGAATTACCAGAAGACTCACAATCCTCTACATGGTAATGGGTGCCTAGGGATCAGAGGCAATGTTGGATATCCTCAGGAGGTAGTTTTTCTCCACCTAACCACAAAAGAAACACTAAACTTTTAATAAAGGGATAATGAAAACCAAGTTTGACCGCCATTTTTACAGAATCTCCTTCTCACTTGCAGAGCCTTAGCTCATTAACTTGTTACATGCTCTCTACATGTAACCAAATTACTAGTTCCAGAAAACTGAAATATTACCATCTCTTCATTGAAGAAGCTATGCCACATTGTTCTCTTCCAGAAGCATCTTGATCCTGGTTTTTAAATGGAATTACTCCACTTTACATATATAAATTAGGGTTTAATCTTACAGAGCATGGAAGACTTCAATTTAGAGAAACGTAATACCATTTCCGAATGGCTAACACCACTGCTAATAAGTTATGTGGAGTTCTGGCAAATTAATGATGTATATAGCAGTTTTTCACAAACAGCCTCTACTTGGTGCAGTTAAAAATAAGCCTATTTGAAAATAATGACATAATGGGCAGATAAATAAACATAGTTTTGTTTTGACTTACTATGTTCCAGGCACTATACAAAGGAGATAACATTCATTGTCATATTCAATCCTCACACACACCTTATTGTATAGTTCTTTAAAGATCTGCATTATAAAGGAAGAAAGTGGACATTAAATAGGTGAAGTAGCATGCTCCACCTCACAAAGCAAATATACTGGCAGAGCTGAACCACAGGATGCAGGTTTCCAGGATTCCAGTTCTTAATATCTACATTATCCCGCCCATAAATTAGCTACTCAGTAAGATACATAGCATTGTAAAAATCCTAAATAGGATGGTATTAGTCTATACATATAATTGCTTATTTCCTTATTAGGAAAATAATACATTAGAATGCAATGCATTCTATTCCATTATTTATGACAAGATAACGAGAACAGAAATGTACAAGCTTTTAAAGCACTCTCTCATATTTTTGTAAAGTCAACAATATCAAATCTAAAACTTGTTTCAGTTATAATCAAGAAGAGATAAAACTGGGTAAGTATCTAAGAGAAAACACATTTAACTCTAGTACTCAATGAGACAGAACTCCATGGATACAACTGTACAATTCACAGGATATAACTTTGTGATTGTCGGTGGGGACGACACCATCAGTTTTAGTTCAATCAGTAGTTCCTCTTGGGGATTAAAATATAAGAATGATTTCAATTATAAAAGCAATTATGTGTTTGCTAGAAGTGATTAGTTTCAGAGAAAACAAAGCCTTGGTAAATTGTGTTCACTTTGTAAGCACCTAGCACTCTGTTATTCAAACGTGTCACCTGTTGTTCAGTGTTCCTTTCATCTGTGGCGATTTAATGTTGGGTCTGGGTGCCTTAGAACAGGCTCAGTGCTCTCCATACAATTAATCTTGGAATTTTTACTTTCCATTTTTTGAAAAACTTGAAGAAGGACTTGCAATCTGAAATCACTACATTTTTGGCAATATAAGTAATTATTAATTTGTCACAAGCTGCTGAAAAAATCAATTCTGTAAGGTAGACTTTAGAATTACATATCTGGAGATCTGGAAAACTTTTGCGTAAATGACTAGAAACTACCTGGTTGGTGAAGTTAGGGAGCCAAACTAAGCGGACTGTTCTAACCCCATTCTTCCAGTATGACCAGAGGCATAAAAAGATTCTTTGTTTCTCTTTTTTCACACTATATTTCTTCTTTTGATCTGCTTACTTAATATGGGTCTTATGTTTATTTATCTAAGAGAATATGGCCCAATTTTTTATATCAGTTTAATATTTCACCCTAATAAATGTTTTCTTTAGAAGATATTCCTGTCCATATACTGAAATTCAAACCACAAAGGAAAAGTTTATTATGAACAAAGCACACTTGATCAGCAATACGCTAACTAATTTTATTAATGAAAATTCAATTTACTGATTCCTAAAACTGAATTCAAAACAAAAATTTATCTCATGTATTTTTCAGGGCTTGACTTAACAACTTATCCATTCATTTAACACAAGTCAGTCTAACTACACTTTTATATTAGACACACATGCCACTTCCCTTGATAGAAAAATGTTAGGTTAAAGTCGTTTTTTATTTTTAAAAAAATTATATTCTAAGCCCTAAAGGATAAACATTTATCCACTAAGACAGAAGGATAAAGATTTTAATGGCATCTTGCTGTAGGATTCAAAATAAATAAGGCAAAGATGAGTTTCCATCTTCTTAAGACTAAATTACAGAGATTAAAATATATAAACACAAAATGAATGTGTTCCATTTGCATATTATATTTCGCTCTTAAAGTTGATATTGAAGATTAAGGGTCACCATTTAATCCTCACTATCCTAATCCCTAAAATTACAAAGACAGGCATAAGTGCATGTCTGCTGCACTAAATTACCTTGAAAGAAAGCAAATTCCGGATGAAAAGGGAAGCATATTTATATTATGGTGATTTAAAATCTGTCGCCTAAACACATCTTCTCCCCTCGATCCATTGACCTAAATTGCACACTAAAAGCTTGTTTGTCTGCAAATGGGCAGCTAACACTTTGAGACAATCCAGAGATTCTTCACTTATGCAGAATCATGCCAACAATTTTTCTGACTACAATAAACACTGTCTTGTTCATATTCCACAGAAACAGGAATTGTGTTATAAAACAGAAGACTTTCTTTACAGCTTTAAAACCATTTCCTGGATAGTTAATTATGAAAATTCAGAACTCTGAATATAAGAAGTTGCGGGTACAAAAATAAAACATTTAAAACATTTCATTAAGATGCCACTTAATTTAACAGAATATTGCTAATTCTATTGAATTCTAATGTTGTTTTCATGAAAGCAGAAAACAAGAGCTTTTTGCCATGGCTGACAAATGTTTTATAGACAAGGATTTTGTTCCTAGATATTCTCATAACACTTTCTGAAATCAAAAGTCCAGCACAATGAATTTTCAAAGAGAAATAAATCCCAACTCACAAGTTCACCTGGTTATTCAGAGCATCCACAATTCTTATCTCCCTCTAGCAAATGCACATTAGCATCAATGTGCTTACAAACAACAAAAACAGAATAATGGCCTAACAAAGCACTATTCACTTGTAGAAGACCAAGTTTCTTCCCAGGTTCTGTTGATCTTTATCAGACACACATTTACTTTGTAAAATAATTTTCTAAACTCACATTATATTCATCAATCAGATCATAACACTAGAATAGACTTGGTTCCTCTATAAATCTGTTCAGTCACCCATCCTGTCAATAGAGTAGTATGTCCCTTCCTTTATAGTATACTGCAAACATTTCTGTACATTTCCAAAGAATGGGATCCCCAGTGCTCAAATCTGTGCTATTTGTGTACCTATGTGACCATTTGTGTAAATTTAGAAATACTCTTATTATATATTATACAACACTGAAGACTAAAATATGTCTGTTCTTGAATATGTTTCTAAGATTACACAGTATGATGCTAAATTAGCACAATGCTATCTTTACTACCATAAACATCTATTCAAGTGTATTTCACAGTACACTGAAATTTTGTATCACAAATCCTCACTTCATGGAGATGCAGAAACTACAATCAGGAGGTCCAATCATCTTAAAAGGGAGAATTCAGTGCAAATGATCCAGTGTTACTCAGCATTTCAGGGCCAAACCCCTGCTGTTTAGCCACGGTAGTTACAAAAGCAGACTAATGAAAGCTGCAAAAATTATAATTAATTTTCATTCTAAAGAAATCATTCTGCTCTAATCAACTGCCTATCAAATGTCAGTGCAAATTATGCTAAAGAAAAAAATTATTAGGCCAGGTTTACAGAGTTGAATTCTCCTCACACTGTATTAGAATAAAGAATGCCTGTGTGGGAATTACGTTTAATGAACAACAAATTACAATTACTAAACTAAATGAACCATCTGCCTTTTTTTGTTTGTTTGTTTGTTTTCACGGCCTCTCTGGTGCAGAATGCATTGTCAGCTTAATTCCCATTCAAAATGGCAGACTGCCTCATCACCAGGCTCTCACGTCCATAACATTTTAACAGAAAATCTGTAACAGATGTTTTCAATTTTAAGAAGAGGACAAGTATGTTTTATAAATATGCTCTAAACATTAAAGGCTGGCGTTTATAATAATAAGGTACATGCCTTTTTGAGACTGGAGCACTGGGATGACTAAGTCCTCCTAAACCCTAAATTAGCACATAAAGTATTCATAAACCAATACCAATAAAAACAAGTCCCGATGCACTTTATTAAACGTTTCATTCAAGTAAATGTGTTTTGTCTCTACCCTCTAATAGGTGATCATTTGTTTCAAAGGGGCATGCATGAGGACATTCAATAATGACATCTATTATCAAACCTTTACTGAAAGGTTTAAAGTGGTTAGCTGGATACATCATCTGGCATCAGCATAAAACATTAAAAATGGAAAAATCAGTCTCCTATTAGCATGTGTCTCATATTAGTTGGGCTTTCCCTGCTGAGGTTTGGGGACTATGATACTGTAAAACACTTGGAAGATTGACTTTTATCAGGGTCACTTAGAGAAGAGGAAATCTGATGTGGGCATGATCTTAAAAAGGGAGAACAGCATATGAATAATGTCTGCATATAATGCAGAAGAAATAGTTACTAAAGTAAATGAGTATGTAGTCTTCATCCTGCTTTTTATGGCACTTAGGAAGTAGCATCAACTCAAAACTGCAAGAAAGACACGTTTTGAAATAGTTCTTTAACATCAGTTATTAATTTTTTTTTCTTCCCTGAAATGAAAGGTATTATCCTGACAGCCCCGGGGGCAATAGACCTCCATTGATCCACTGTGCACGCACGCACAGTGGAGAGGGCCAGTGTGAGCTTCTCTTCCACTAGCAGGTCTCAGCCCAGAGTGGGGGATCAGCCCTCAGAGCACTTCAGCTTTCATAGCCACCCAGTCCTTAGCTCCTCCGCTGAAACAACCAAAAAGGAAACAAAAACACAGGCAAAACCATGGTAGTTTATTCTGAAAGATGAAAATGGTGTGCACTGCTCTTTTCTTCTGCTTTTCCTAGCACTGTTTCACTTTCATTTTAATTTAAAGCTCTGTACAATGCTATTCCCACCCCTCCCAAACAATAATGGAAATCCAGATTCTGTTCTGCAATTAAAAAAAAAAATTAGACAATTGTATTGGATTATTTCGTGAGCTGGTCATAGAGTATATATGATTCCTATCCTCTCTCCATAGGCTGGATGAATCTCTGCCTAAACAGTCCCTGCTTTGAGTGGATTTTTAACTATCATCTGCAGTGGAAACTCAAATGTGCTGCTTTAGAAAAGCAGCTTGCATGCCAGGGTCCACTCAATGTAATGGTGTCTGCTTTGAAGATTATTTTAATCTCCCCCACCCTTACTCTGAAAGGAAAGAATGAAGAAAATGACAGCTCCATTATTAGAAATGCAGCTTCAGAAACAAACTAATGTAGAATTTTCTGAAGGGATACTACTGAGGCAAAACCACATTTTTTAAAAGCCATTCCCTATTTTTGCAACTTCACTTTATGAGTATGAAGCCCTGCTTTAAAAATACTGCTTCTAATATTTACCTTTTATTTTACATTTTCATCAGTGGAAATAAACTAAGGCATTTTCACTGTGTTTTTTTTTTTTTTTCTTTAATATGACTCTGCTGTTAGGGCCAATTCAAAGAACAGTTCTAGCTTCTGCTTTATAAGAACTCCAAGGGAATCTTTAATTCTAGGTTAAAAAATTGTTTTCAGTTAATAAAATATGTATGGCATTCACATTGCCATTTCATTCATTTTTAATTACATTTTAAAAGTATAAAATGTTGCAAATACTAATAATTTTTAAAACTAATATTTCTTTAACATATGTATCCTTAAGTATGCCATAAAGCATATTATCCTTCTAGAAAGTAAATTTTGGCAAAATTTACTTTTCCTGACTATGCCTGTATTAACTCCTTAATCCTGATGATAAAATTATTTTTGAATAAAATTAATTTGAGAATTTATCAGAACTATTATTACATACTTTATTCCTTACAAAAATGTGATCATAAGTGTGGTACCTACAGCTATGACATTACATAAAAATTAGTTTCAGATTTCATTGTAGGGATGCTAGCTAAATCTAATAAGTCCATTGTTATCAGCTTTCCTTCCTTTGATCCAGAAATATATTTTAACACTAATTTTGTGATAATATCAAAAGAACATTGTGCTACATTATTGATATTTACAATATGAAACAACAGATTTATTTACTTTTTTATCTGCATTTGTAATGAAATTTTTGTTCATATCCACAGATAAGGGATGCAATAAGAAAGCAGTAGAACAGCTCCCTTGTTAACTCAAGCCCATGGAGTCCGTGGCCATAGCTGTTTTGCTAACAGCTGGATCACAGTCTCTCACTGAGAAGGTCAATGTCTGCATTTATACTGACTCAACCTGGAGAGAAAACCCAACTCTTTCCTGAGTTAGACAATGGGCTTCCCTTCCTTCTCTCTACGTCAAAACTTTAAATCCTCCAATTGAAATCCTCCAAAGCTTAATGCAATCACTACTGTCTTTCAGTTTGGGCCAGCTATCCATACTCTCCTCTACCTGTGAAAGATCTTACCACTTTGGAACTCTTTGTCATTGGTCTCCAAAAAGTTCTGAAATTAATATGGTTTGAGCATGTTATAAAATATATGAGTACACTCATCAGAGGGAAAGATGTGAACTAAAATCCACTTGTGGATGCTGTAGGTGGCTACAGAGCCCAGCTTGACATCTGCCTTTGGAGAAGTACAGTGATACAGAACAATGCTGAGAAAACTCTTCTGGCAGAGAAGCCTGGGTTCACATCCTAGCTCCTCAGCTATTGCATGATCCTGGTTAAAACACCTGACGTTGGGGCCAGTGCTGTGGCGCAGTGGGTTAAAGCCCTGGCCTGAAGCGCCAGTATCCCACATGGGCGCTTGTTCAAGTCCCGGCTGCTCCACTTCCAATCAAGCTCTCTGCTATGGCCTGGGAAAGTGGTGGAAGATGGTCCAAATTCTTGGACCCCTGCACCCGCGTGGGAGACCCAGAGGAAGCTCCTGGCTCCTGGCTTCAGATCAGTACAGCTCCAGCCGTTGCAGCCATCTGGGGAGTAAACCAGCAGCTGAAAGACCTCTCTCTCTCTCTCTCTCTCTCTCTCTCTCTCTCTCTCTGTCTCTACCTCTCTCTGTAACTCTGTCTTTCAAATAAATAAAATAAATCTTTAAAAAAAACCCACCTGACCTTGTTATATACTCCATTTCCTTAACTGTACAATTGCAGGTGCCTCAGTAAGTTGTTTTGAGGACTGAATAAGATAATGGACATAAAATCTTTCTTGCTACATAGAATGTTAGTTATGATGTAGTGATAGGAAATGTTAAGAGCTTTATATATACTATATTCATTATCTGTGTGTAACTTTACAAATATCGAAGTCAAGCACCATGTGTTAATGAAGGGAGTCCCTTAAAAGTGGTTTTGAAAGTATACTATTGAGGGGGCCAGTGCTGTGGCATAGCGGATAAAGCTGCCGCCTGTAGTGCCGGCATCCCATATGGGTGGTTGGTTCAAGTCTCGGCTGCTCCATTTCCCATCCAGCTCTCTGCTATGGCCTGGGAAAGCAGTAGAAGATGGTCCAAGTTCTTGGGCTACTGCACCCATGTGGGAGACCTGGAAGAAGCTTCTGGCTCCTGGCCGGCCCAGCTCCGACCATTGCAGCTATTTGGGAAATGAACTAGCAGATGGAACACCTCTCTCTCTCTCTTTCTCTCTCTCTCTCTGTGTCTCCTCTCTCCATGTAATTCTGGCTTTCAAATAAATAAATAAATCTTTTAAAAAAATATACTATTGAGAGGCCAGCATTATAGTGCAATAGGGTAAGCTACTGCTTGCAACACAAGCATCCCATGTCAGAGCTAACATACCTGGGAAGACAATGAAAGATGGTCCAAGTGCTTAGGCCCCTGCCACTCATATGGAAGATCCACATGGTGGTTCTGGTTACTGTCTTTGACCTGGACGACAACGGCTGTTGTGTGTACTTGTGGAGTGAAGTAGCGGTGAAGATATCAGTGTGTGTGCAGGTGTGTGTGTGTGTGCACAAGTGCACAATAGCAGCACGTGTGCTTACATTTTCCTTTCTCTGCTGTTCTACCCTTCAAATAAATAAAAAATAAATATTTTTAAAAAGTTTACTATTAGGCAAAACTTCAAAATTTACAATTTTTAACAACAGTATATGGATAAAGTTCACAGAATCAACAACATTTGTTTAAAAGTTTTACTGTTCAGTCATTATCTCTTTGTTCATGTGGTCACAAAGCATTCCATTGGCCACAACTAAACCGATGCCTTCTCTTTAAAAATAATACACATGGACTTCTTTGGGGGATGGTTTTAATATTGCCTGTCTGCCAGGGAGGAGACTCCTCAAGGTCTCCTTTGTCCTCATGATTCCAGGATGAATGATTTTTTCCAGAATCTTCCAACTCAATTATTCCAGAGGTAAATTACTTTTTATTAACAAATAGAAAAACAAACAAACACACCCCAAGTTCTCCTTTGTTGCTTTGAAATTTGTTTTCCCCCCAAGTTCCACAGACAGGAGCTCTAGTTCTTTCTGACACAAAGTACAGAGATGCACATGGCCAAACTTCACGTCCCTTTATTATTTCATAGACTTCAGTGAATTCTGCTCCTATTCTTCTCCTTTTGAGATTTATTAATACCAGCTTTTAGTCATCTGTAAACCCATCCATGCTGCAAGCATTCCTGTTACCCTGGTCTGGAGCTTTTCAATCTGTTATATGCCTTTGGGGGTGAAAGGTTCACGTCTATAATATTTCTGTTTTGTTCATGCTGATGCAATAGAATTTTATAACATACAACAAAGAACTGGAATCTCAGCAACAGCATATGTAAAATCATGTCAGGAGAAAAGGGCAAATCCCAGGACCACTGTAAGAAAGAGAGTCTAAGAGGCCCCATCCTCCAGCCCTCCATCCCATGGGAGTACTTTTCCAATTAATTGGAATAATATGTCACCTAAATGGAACAACAGAAATTGTCTTTGCTCTCTAAAACCATGGAAATTAGATATTTTGCACAAAAAGTAAGTAAAAGGGAGACTCGTTAATTAAAGATTTAGCAGAATAATTTCAAGTCACAGCTCCCTACTTCATAAGCTCCTCTTCACTCCCTACCAAACAAAACAAAATATTATTAGAGCAGGACCATTGTTTCAGCCTTAATCCCATCAATTTACTCAGGGATTTATTTAAGTTCTTATAAACAACTAAGCTTCAAAGCAGAAGGCACATACCCTGTTTCTCCTCTTGTCATCTTGATGCTGGCTATCATTACAATTGCAGTAAATCTGTAGGGCGGGGAATGTGGTAAAGAACAGAAACTGCTTCCAAAAATTCTTCATAGTGATCTTTTTATTGTGATTGTATTTGCTCTACTAAAAGTTTTAAATAAAAACAAATGTTTTTTGCTGAATCAAATGCTTTAAGAACTACTAACAAAAGGAACTTCAGAAAGGAGGTTGATATGCCAATGCTTTATCATTAAGTTACCTCTGACCTGGAAAGATTACCATAGGCGATGAGCTAGTATTCACCATCGTGAGATTATTTGTAGGTCAAGTCTCTCAAATAAAACTTACATTTTTCTAAAACCTATGAACATGGGAGAAATCTTGTGATCATCAAGGCCAGAATCACTTATTTCAATAATTAATAGAACTAGTTGTGGATATGAATATTTAAAGAGTCAACACAGAAAGCCTAGATGATTCAGGGTAATCACTTCTGTAACGATTGGAGGTGCTCTCCCAGTCTGTGTAGTTGTCACTAAAAACCCATTGCAAACCTGTGACTTTGCAAGGACCTCATTTTGATAGTGTCAGGCACAGATTTCAGTGTTTAAATTATTAAAAATCATGATAAAGTCCAGTACTGCCACCTGCATTGAAAGGGTGTATGCTCTTCCTTTCATCTCTTGATTAACATGGGGCTGACTTTCCAATTTGTGGATTAACTATACCTTTTACTAGTTCTTTTTCACCCACTGATTTCCTGCCCCTTGGCCATTTCTTAGCTCATTTTCATATCCCCTAGAGGGGAAAGAGAGAAAATTAAACTCAAACCTATGGAATTTGCTCTAATGAAAGGAAAGGGAACAGATTGGAAACCACTGGCTAAAATGAGGTTTGGGGATTTTCATACTTGCATTGGTTTCAGTTAACCTAGAATATGGACCTACTTTATACAAAGTCATTTATCCTCCACCTCCACAACATGATTTACCCATGACCAGGATAGGAAAGCCATTACACAAACCAGAACTTTTCATAAAGTTTCTTAAAATGTTACTTCAGAAGATAAATTAATATAAATCTTGACAAACACATTTAAGACACAAAATTCCAGAAAGACATCTTATACCACACAAGTTTTCATTTCAAATTTCTAAAAATACTGCAGTCAAAATAACAAGATATAACTGCTTAGAAGATATTAGTAGGTTTCTGCTTATTTATTGGTTATACTAATCAAGTAGCCCAGCCCAAGTCTCCAAAGGGTTAATGCTGCTGAGGGAGCTGAAATTCATGAGCATAATCCTAAACAAGTGAGGTGAAGTTCTATCAGGTCTATTTCAGCGTATCAGGGATTACCGCTAGCTGTCTAATCCTGCTGAGCCTCAGGGAGGAACGTTCTATTGTATTTGAAATCCTGGCCAGTAAAGAACAGAAGGTTAAATGGGTGCCTTGCTCTGTAATCAAATATCACAGGCACTACTTATCTATTCAATGAACAACTGACGTAGAAAATCAATTAGGAACCAAATAGCTTCTGAGGAATTTTTACGCAGAAAGGGGCAAGATGACTTTTAAATGAGTTTATTTGATATATATTAAGATGGAATACTTTTTTGAAAGTTTCAACAGTTGTTTTATCTGGTTTCTAAAATATGTCTCACCCAGCACTCTAGAGTTGCTATGTTACACACGAAAGTGGAACATTTCAGGAACAAAATGACGCCAAACTCTAGGATAGCTGATAGAGGCATTTACTTAAGGAAGAGCAAAGCCATGCAGAATCAATCCACATACAGCACTATTAAATGTAGATAAAAGTTCTGGACAAGGATGAGAATATAACTTATTCTATTTTTATTGAGATGATTTCAGTAATTCACCTCTTCTGAAATGCATTCCTTCAACGGTGCGTCATCTTCTGTGAAAATATTATGAGCATTGGGGGAAAAAAAGAGGTAGTGATAGCCCCTGAGACTCTTTGTTCCCAGCAGGAAGAAGCTGCTTTTGGTGGGCTGAAGGTTAACACCCTTGTCTTACCACCCCCATCCTCTACCTGTCACTTTGAATAGATGTCACAGTTCATGCACACAGACAAACAGGCTGACCTGGCCAGCTCCCATGACCTTGGATAGGCCTAAGATCAAATCTAGTTATTAATATTGGGGCAGTCAAAATGTAATCTTCCAGACACTGGAGAAGTGAGCTAGAAATTATGCAGTAGGCACTGCCTGTCAATCAGAAGCATCATGATGCTAAGCATTAAAATGTTCATCTGGACCAATGCAGGAGTTCAGATAAAAAAAAAATTTTTCCTATTCTGTGAATGCTGTTCAAAAAAATTTGCTCAGGGCTTTTTTATATGCCCGACTTATCTGTCCTCACATTTTCAATTATTTTGGACTCTGCCTTGTAAGATTCTTATAAGGTAATCCATTTGCAAGCTAAAGCAGATATAATTGGAAAAAATATTGCCCTTACATAGTTACAGAAGATATTCTACAATTGGGATGAAATACTTTTAGTACTCTCATTGTAGTTCAATGTTCATATAATTTTAACCAGGGCATCACGTTCTCTATAATTGTTATTCGATATAACTTTCTCTCTGAATATATCCACACTATAGGCTAAAAAGGGGAAATATTAAAATTCATTTAAATACTTAGGCAAAAACAAAACTATGCAGCAATAATAATGCATTACTATCTCCAGCCACTAATAAAATTAAAAAGATTTAATTGACTACTCCATAATTTATACCATCATTTCCACATTCCGAAGTTACAAGTCTCTTATTAAGATAGCATTAATGATTTGACCAAAATATCAACATAGTACTATTACTGTTTCAAAAAAACAGTATTTTGAAAATCATTAACTTTATTTAAGTACAGATCTTCCTACATAAACACACACACACACACACACACAAACCAACCCCCACCCCCCCAAAAAAAAAAAACAACTGAAAATGAAGAAAAAACATTTCTTCAAATCTTGGGAAGAAATTTTTGTCTGTACCTCAAATGTACATTTTCAACAGAGCAATACAAATTTATCTTTGAAAATAAAGGATATCCTCTTTTGATTTTTGCTGTCTGTTAATTACCCCCAAATATTTCTTTAAAACATGTCTGACCTAACACATCATTAAAGGATATTTTTGCATAGTGAACTATTTACTGGAGCTCTATATGAAGGTGCACTTAAAGAGTGCATACCACCATCCTGGAGACTTCACATGCTACATAGAATTGTGTTACAACAGTCTGCCCCACTCCTTCAACCCCTTGGAATTTTATATCAGTTGCTTCCTCAAGCAACACAAATCCACTAATGCTTTAATTTGTGACACTTCTAACTGGTATTAACAGATTATGACTATGAAATGTCCCTACATTTGTGCTGGCACAAGAGGATGATATATCTGTCACAGCAGTGCAAAATGCTTTAGGTCACATAAACATACAACAATGTATTGTGTCTTTTATTTAAGTACAAACTCATTAAGGTCTATAGTACAGTTAGATGCTCATTGAATTTATCCTAAAATAACCAAAAATGCACAGGGCACACCTCTGGTACAGCAAGAAACTTCTGTCCACTGATTGATAAGTAATGATCACTAAGTAATCAAGTCCACTGAATTGCAAAATCTTGAAATGATTCAATTGTTAAACTAAATCATCCAGCTGTTTTTATTAGTCTAAATTTTCAGTCTTTGAGGATAATAGGACGTTTTGTTTGGGCCTTTTCTGGGATACAGGGTACATCATCAGTGAGACTCAGACAAAGTTTGGCATTGGCATTTTATAAAAAATCAATTTTTAAAAACAGCTCAGAGCAGCCTAGTGATTAGAATGCCCACGTCCCATGTCGGAGAACTTTGGTTCAATTCCCAGCTCCAGCTCCTGACTCTAGCTTCCTGCCAAGGCTGAACCTGGAAGGCAGTGATGATAGCTCAATATCTGTGTCCCTGCCAGCCACATGGGAGACCTGGATTGGATCCCTGCCAGCCACATTGGAAACCTTGACTGAGTTCTTGGCCCCTAGCTTTGGTCCAATCAGCTCCAGCTACTGCAGGCAATTGGGGAAGAAATCAGGGGATGAGACTCTCCCTCTCTCTCTCTCTCTCTCCCCTCTCTTTCTCTTTCCCTTAAATGAAACTCCTGTGGCCAGCACAGAATTTATTATTTTAAGTTGATCCATAGAAGGGGTGCCTATTTAGGAAACAGAGATCAAGTTTTTAACTTAAAGGTAGTTGCAAATAATAACTTTTTTTCCCAAAGAAACCTTTTATTTAATGAGTACAAATTTCATAACCTTAGGAATATAGTGATTCTTCCCACAATACCCACCCTCCCACCCCATATCCTCCTCCCTCTCCTATTCCCAGTCCCATTCTCCATTAAGATTAGTTTTCAATTAATTTTATACATAGACGACCAACTCTATACTAGGCAAAAATTTCAACAATTTGTGCGCGCACACACACATAGAAAATAATAAAAACAGTTTGAGAACAAGTTTTACAGTTAATTCTCATAGTACAACTCATTGAGGACAGAGGTCCTGCATGGGGAGTAATTGCACAGTGACACCTGTTGTTAATTTAACAATTAACACTCATATGTATGATGTCAGTGACCACCCAAGGCTCTTGACATGAGCTTCCAAGGCAATGGAAGCCTTTTGAGTCCACAATCTCCATCAGACAAGGCCATAAGAAAAATGAAAGTTCTTTCCTCCCTTCAGAGAAAAGTACATCCTTCTTCGATGGCCCCTTCTTTCTACTGAAGGCAGACAGTAACTTTTCCAGCCTAGTATCCTATGACAATGTGCATTCTGTTGCTCATGAAATTATCTTTATGTGGTATATACATACACCCTCATCTATATACACAACTTATCTACACATACACACATATATACTTCACATATGTAGATATCCATATCTACGGAGAGAAAGAGAAAATATATTTTATTATGAAATAAAACTCCAAAAACAAACCTCAGCATCTATCTTCCTAGACTAGCAAGAAAACAAAAATTTGCAGAATCATTTCAGTGAGCTACAAATGAGCATGCAACCCAGCGGGCCTGTGGAAGCTGGCTCTCCTGAGACCTATAAGATTCCTGTTCAGAAAATACACTATATATCTGCTGCCTGGAGATATCTTCATGTACAAGGAAAGTGGATTTCTGCAGCTGTGATGAGGCAAAGCATGATTCTAAAAATTTACTGAGAGGATATTCCTACAAATTCAATCCAGGGGCCTTGGATTTTTTTTTACTGACTTCTGGAATCAGAAAGTAGTTTCATGGCCCAAAGTTCAATACAATGCCAGACCATGAACAACAAAAAAATTAGCTGTTTTGTAAGAAAGTTTTTTCTCTGCAAAGGTATGCCATTTTTCCTACAGTAGTGGGATATTTTTTGTTTATCAAAACATGTCAGACTCTTGTCCTTAGAGGTAAAGCAATGCACAAGACAGAAGGTATTACCTTCAGTGACTTACTTGGATAGAGTATGAGGTATCAATAGACCCTAGCAAAATCCTAAATTGTCATAGGAGGGGATTCACAGAAGAGGCGACTAAATTTCTCTCTTCTAAACATCAGAGGAATAGACGCCAATAGATGCCAATATAGCTGAGATTCACATAACTCCATGTTCACCATCTGCTCATGGAATCTTCAGATCCACAAGACACCTCCAAAATCTTCTAGTCCAGTGGTCCCAGACTTGGCTGTTCATAATGACCATGGGGTACACTTGTAGAGGTTGTGATTTTGGAATTGGTATGTTGTAAAAAAGTCCAAGAGGGAGTCTAATTCAACCTTCTGTATTAGAATCTATACAAACCTGTCAAATGGATATACTCCCATTTCTAGAATACCTTTTCACATAAACATTTCAGGACTCCACAAATGTTTGAAAGTTTCTGCTCTCTGATAAAGTATCATTAGCAAATGCAGGGTTTTTCCTTACATGACAGCTGATACCCAGTGGAATCAATTCAGCTAAGGCCCTAACTGTCTTTCTTTCTTTCTTTTCTTTCTTTCTTTCTTTTTTTTTTTTTTGACAGGCAGAGTGGACAGTGAGAGAGAGAGAGAGACAGAGAGAAAGGTCTTCCTTTTCTGTTGGTTCACCCTCCAATGGCCGCCGTTGCCGGCGCGCTATGGCCGGCACATGGCGCTGATCCGAAGCCAGGAGCCAGGTGCTTCTCCTGGTCTTCCATGCAGGTGCAGGGCCCAAGCACTTGGGCCATTCTCCACTGCCCTCTTGGGCCATAGCAGAGAGCTAGACTAGAAGAGGAGCAACCGGGACAGAATCTGGTGCCCTGACTGGGACTAGAACCCGGTGTGCCGGCACCACAGGCGGAGGATTAGCCTGTTGAGCCACGGAGCCGGCCAACCCTAACTGTCTTTCTAAATACTCTGGCACAAGGTCTCATCCAAATTCCTCACTTTTTCCCCAAGATTAGGGGAAGAATTCGATTTATACAAATCCCAAGATAATAATGCACAATGAATCTCTAAATCAAAAACACTAATTATGTCATGTGCTTCCAATAGTAAGCAACTATTTGTTCAGTATGTGATTACATATTTAATGCTTGTTTGTCTTCTCAACTAAACCATAAACTCCACCAGGGGCAAGGCCTGTGTCTATCTTGTATGGGATACCATGAATGAATAAATGAAATAAGTGATCAAATCTGTCAATAAAGCCAAGAAAATAAAAGGAAGTTCAGTGATTTCTCCAATATTTTCACTCTGCTTCATGTTTAGAAGAAAAACATAGATTTATGGATTACACAAAAGAATGGAAAGCAAGAAAGTTGATATATGCATTACTACATCAACAATTTAAGATGAGATACTTGTTAAAATAGCATACACAGTTCTGAGACCCACAGAAGTGATTAAAAGAGATGTCAAAGGCTGGTGCTGCAGCTCACAAGGCTAATCCTCCACCTGCGGTACTGGCACTCTGGGTTCTAGTCCCGGTTGGGGCACCGGTTCTGTCCCAGTTGCTCCTCTTCCAGTCCAGCTCTCTGCTGTGGTCCAGGAAGACAGTGGAGGATGGCCCAAGTACTTGGGCCCTGCACCCACGTGGGAGACCAGGAGGAAGCACCTGGCTCCTGGCTTCGGATCAGCGCAGTGCGCAGGCTGTAGCTGCCATTTGAGGGGTGAACCAACGGAAGGAAGACCTTTCTCCTCTCTGTCTTGCTCTCTCACTGTCTAACTCTGCCTATTAAAAAAATAAAATAAAATAAAGATGTCAAAGACCATTAAGTTAATGCTCATGTTATAATTCTAAGAGTAACTCAGAACCCATTTTAAAGATGAAAAAATTGTCATCATCCCAAAGGTAAAAGTAAAATTAATGTCAGATACAGAAGCTTTAATCTTGTGTTTCAGCTATGAGCTCTACTCACTACTGACTCATTTGCAAGTTCACACTTGGCAGGCTTGAAAACTGATATTTAAAAGTATAACACAAAGTTCCTCTTCTGCAGGCAAACCTTTATGAAAGAAAGCACATAAAAGATACACAAATAGTTATTTTCTAGTTGCTACGTTCACCTATTTTCAAGTAGATGAATATAGTTATATTCCTCTTAAAATTTCAGTTGAAGGCCAATAGAAAAGCAAAAAGTTAAGAATGGCTTTTTAGAAATGACAAGTACTACAGATAATAGTGTAACCAGTATGCTTATAGAAATTAAAAAGAAAATGCCTTACCAATAATAAAAAAAAGCAGAAGTTATCTCCAAGTACAAAATGCAACACCAGTAGAGGTACTAAGATCTGAGCAATATTTTCCATATATAAGAAAAGGTTTCATCTCAAAATGTGTTTTTTAAAGCTGTTTTTGTACCTTAATTAAGATCTATGGAATTCAGTGAAGTGCTTTTTTCTTCCATTTACTAATATATTAACTAAGGCACAGCAATGTTTGCAAAAAACCATGTAAAGAAAGAGAGTCAATTGGATACCTTGAGACAAGTTCCTTTAAATTTTTCTTGATTTACAGAGCAATATAGGGAGTTTCTCTGCATTTCTCTGTGACATCACCTAACAGCTTCTCACCACACTTCACCCCTAATGCATTAACAATTAGAGGGCATCAAAAACTGATATTCACCTTATCAATGGTTATTCAGCTCATCAAGCAGTCATAGACAAAATGCTGAAGTAGGCAATCTTTTAGGTTCACTGTTTTTCAAACTCAAAAAAACTCACCAGAGAATATTTTAGCATGAGATAGTATGACAGCTTATTATGTTTTCCTGCATAATTTCCTCTTAACTTAGTTTTGTGATTAAACAGAATAAAAAAAATGTTCTCATTGCAGGAATATTGGCAGCCCAACCCTTGACCTCACCCTACCTGTCATTGGGCCTTATGAAGATCAGGTAGGTAGGTCTCTGGAAATTAGAAACTTACAGGACATTAATCATTGTTCAAATCAAATAGTATTATGCTTGAAATAGTGGTAGATAAAATCTGAAGACTATTTCATATGATACAATGCCTAGTCTCCTTCATCAAAAATAAGAAAATTATATTTATATTTGTATAATAATAAAAGCGGGAAATACTTCCATTTAGCAAGAAAAACACTAAGACATATTTCAGTTTATCCATGTCTTTAGCATTATGAAATTATAGAAGTCACACGCTCACAAACATCACGTAAGTATAGAGGTAGAGGCAAAAGAAAGAGAAGACTTTGATTATACTGTCACTGGGCACTATCTTTCCCCCATGAGACAGCGTCTTTACTGGTGGAGAAACACACCACCACTCCATCAACATTTGGCATTCCTGGAATCTAATCGACCCCCACCAACAACAATATGAATTCTAAATAATAATCCTTTAGATGATACAAAGGAGTAAACACTACAAAAACGTGTTATATAAAGTACTAAAAATGTCTCTACAAATGCCTAGAATTCAGGAAGGCTGTGAACAGGGACATCCCACAGGGGAAAGTTAAGCACAGAGAAAAAGAACTGTATATTTTCTCTAAAAACCGGTGAGCTTCTTGAGGACAAGAATTGTACTCCATTCTCTTTATCTTTCCTTCTCACCTCTGGCATCCAGCCACAGTTTTTTTTTTTTTTTTTTTTTTTTTTTTTTTTTTTTTGAGAGGCAGAGTGGACAGTGAGAGAGAGAGACAGAGAGAAAGGTCTTCCTTTTGCTGTTGGTTCACCCTCCAATGGCCGCCGCGGCCGGCGCACCGCACTGATCCGATGGCAGGAGCCAGGTACTTCTCCTGGTCTCCCATGGGGTGCAGGGCCCAAGTACTTGGGCCATCCTCCACTGCACTCCCGGGCCACAGCAGAGAGCTGGACTGGAAGAGCGGCAACCGGGACAGAATCCGGCGCCCCGACCGGGACTAGAACCCGGTGTGCCAGCACCAGAGGTGGAGGATTAGCCTATTGAGCTTCGGTGCCATCCTGTTTGAAGATATTTTTCAAACAATGTAAATGAATCAAATAAATTGTTTAAATTTAGATATAAAAATGAGCTGAAGTTTCTTTGCTATTACGGATGATTTTTCTAATTTACTATCCCCTGCTTTCCTCCTACCCACCAATTCTCTAAATCTATTACTTCTTTCATTCCTCTCTCAGGGGACACATGTCTTTCTCAAAGAACAACTATTATTGTACCCTTGATTCTCTCTCCTTCTATCACCTACAGGTCTTTCCTTTACCATTTTCCAATCTCAATGCAGTGTCTTCACTGAGATGATGTAACACCAGGGGTAGTGAAACCAGGCAGTTTTCATTCAAAGTCTGCTTCAGTCATCATTGTTACCAACTATGTGATCATGGATGAATTAATGAACTCATTGCATTAGTTTCCTTGTCTTTAAAATGAGCATTGTAACAGTACCTAAAAGGGTAGCTGTGATAATTAAATGAGTTAATATATCTAAAGAATTTAGAACATTATTTTGCCATCACCAAATATCTGCTCAATAAATGTTGATATTAATGTCATCAATAGCTGGTCTTTCAGGGAAAACAGAAGATGTACATGCAGCATTGGAAGAGTGAAAAAATTGTAAGTTTTTTTTTTTTTTTTAATTTTTTGACAAGCAGAGTTAGACAGTAAGAGAGAGAGAGAGACAGAAAGAAAGGTTCACTCCCCAAATGGCCGCCATGGCCGGCACTGCACCGATCCGAAGCCAGGAGCCGGGTGCTTCCTCCTGGTATCCCATGTGGGTGCAGGGACTCAAGTACTTGGCCATCCTCCACTGCCCTCCCGGGCCACAGCAGAGAGCTGGACTGGAAGAGGAGCAACCGGGACTAGTACCCGGCACCCCAACTGAGACTAGAACCCAGGGCCGGCGCCGCAGGTGGAGGATTAACCAAGTGAGCCATGGCGCCGGCCTATAAGTATTTTTTAAAGCAGAACGTAGTTGACCAGGTATAAAATAAGAATTACTGGCATTATTGAGATTTCAGTTAATATTAATAATTGTCAATCCAGCAATTCTATGGCGAGGTATATATCCAAGAGAAATTTTTTAAAAAAGCTTGAATATAGATGTTTGTAGCATCATTTTTCATTATGGCCAAGAGTGGAAAGAACCTACATGTACAACCAGAGGGCGGCAAATAAAATAAAGCACACCCATACAGTAGAGATTTTGTAGTAAGGAAGGAAGTGCTGAAACACACTACAGCATGGTTGAACTTTGAAAACATAATGCTAAATGAAGGAAGCCAGTAACAAAGGACCTCATATACTATGTTTTCATCTATATGAAATGTCCAGAATAGGCAAATCTACAGAGACAGAAGCAATTAACAGTTGCCTAGGGCAGGGGGAGAGATGGTTGGAGATGGGAGATGGGGGTGGACAGCAAAAATGGTACAAGATTTCTTTGGGGGATCATGAGAATATTCTAAAACCAATTGTGATGGTTGCCTAATTTTAAGAATCATTGAATTGTACTTTAAATAGATAAGTTGCATGGTCTATGAATTATTGCAAATTAAAAAACAAAGAGCAACAAAGCAGAAGGAAATGGCTTCAATATTCACTGCCCTTTCTAATTTACAACTGCTTTCCTGATATTGTAAGTCATACTTTCCTAAATAAAAATCATGATTAAATATTGAGATTGCTGTCTTATTCCATCATTTTCCCAGTATGGATATCTGACAGTCACTTTAAGAAGATATTTGTTTGGGTTATTAATTCCTTGAATTTCAAGGATATTTCTGAGTCTCAGCATCTTGTGACACTGTTGTGACTTTAATACCCAAAACACAGAGCACATCCAATTAGGTAGATGCTAATTTGAGAAAAGTTTTGCTTTTAAAAATACTTTTTAACAGACTTAGTAGAAAGCCTTTGCAAAAGGGTCTCTACTCTGTTTGGGCTCTGGATCTGCCTTTTGTAAAGTAAAAATGTTTAATGCAGCTCCACAATTAGTAAAGTAATTTATTTTTGGAGAACCTATCACTTTTGCCAAATCATATCCTGTTCCCTGAAGCTTTGATTAGTCATGTGTACATTCAGAACCAACTTTAGTGCTTGTTGACGAGTCTTGCACAACATCATCAAAGGTTTATTATCTCCAGGGACTGAGAACACTTACAATGTGCAGGAAGAGATTTCTGTGATTTACTTTAAAGCGAAACAGGGGTTTTAATGATTAACCCATAATCTTCATCGATTTTTAATACATTTCATTTATTATGGTCTGTTCCTCTCTTTTTCTCTCTGTCATGCCCAAACACATTCATTCATACAATTTGTTCCAAGGTTTGAGTAAAATACCTGTAATGTGGTTTCCTTAGATATATACATAGTATTACTAGGGAACTGACATTTTGCCTTTTTGATAACCTAATACATGCAATCTGAATATATCTACATTTTTTTCATCTGCTGAGAGATTTAAATTGTCCATGTTTTGGAAAGTTTATACACACACACAGAGTTAGATCTATCTATCTATCTCTATCTATCTATCCATATATATACACACAGTAATGTTACACATAATATTTCAATCAACAATGGGCCACATTAAGGATGGTAGTCCCATAAGATTATATAACCTATTTATGTTATAACTCTATTAGTTTAAGTACTCTCTATGATGTTCACAATGACAAAATTGCCAGACAAGGTTAAGTATTTGGCTTAGCAGTTAAAATGGGACATTCACATTTCATATCAAAGTAACTGTGTTGAAGTAACTATGTTGGAGTACCTGGGTTCAATTCTTAACTCTACTCTTGATTTCAGCTTCCCATTGATGTGTACCATGGAAGGTAGGAGGTGATGGCTCAAGTACTTGGATCCTACCACCCATGTGGGAGACCCAATTGAATTCCAGACTCCTGGTTTCAGGGGAGTGACCCAGTGGATGAAGGCTCTGTCTAATGCTGTCTTGCTTTCAAATAAAGAAATAAAATGTAAAAAAAAAATTTCTGGGGCCAGCACTGTGGTACAGTGGGTTAACGACCTGGCCTGAAGCACCAGCAACCCATGTGGGAGTGTGTTCGAGACCTGGCTGCTCCACTTCCAATCCAGCTCTCTGCTATGGCCTGGGAAAGCAGTAGAAGATGGCCTAAGTCCTTGGGCCCCTGCACCTACATGGGAAACCCAGAGGAGGCTTCTGGCTCCTGGCTTCAGGTCGGCGTAGCTACAGCTGTTGTGGCCAATTGGGGAGTGAACCAGTGGATGGAAGACCTCTCTCTCTCTCTGCCTCTCCTCTGACTTTCAAATAAATAAATAAATCTTTAAAAAAATTGCCTAACAATGCATTTTTCAGAAAATACTTCCCTTAAGTAAAACATGACTGTTCTTGAACATACATAATGTTAGTAAGTATATGCATATATGTATTTCTATGTATGTATATATGTTTATATATATATATCAATTTTAATACATTTCTGTTTCAATAAGTTATCAAGCTGCTTTATTAAATAATAGCCACATTTCTACAAGCAGAAGTAAAATAACCTAGTACAGGCTATAGAACCTATAAGTAAATATTTTACTTGACAGCCTATTTGAAACAGACATCTAAATAAATATTCACAAAACTGAACAATTGGATAATTAGAAAGACATTTCCCCATTTATGAATTAAAGACTGTACTTCTATCTGCATCTTTTTTTTTTTTTTTTTTTTTGGACAGGCAGAGTGGATAGTGAGAGAGAGACAGAGAGAAAGGTCTTCCTTTGCCGTTGGTTCACCCTCCAATGGCCGCCACGGCTGGCGCGCTGCGGCCGGCGCACCACGCTGATCCGAAGCCAGGAGCCAGGTGCTTCTCCTGGTTTCCCATGGGGTGCAGGGCCCAAGCACTTGGGCCATCCTCCACTGCACTCCTGGGCCACAGCAGAGAGCTGGCCTGGAAGAGGGGCAACCGGGACAGAATCCGGCGCCCCGACCGGGACTAGAACCAGGTGTGCCGGCGCCGCTAGGTAGAGGATTAGCCTAGTGAGCCACGGCGCCGGCCTGTACTTCTATCTGCATCTTAAATATGAATGTTCTAAAAACTAAATAGTTCTTCATAATAGTTCTTAGTTTTTCTTTTTCTTTTTTTTTTTTTTAATTTATTTGGTAGGCTGATTGAGGGAGGACAGAAAGCTCCTATCCAATGGTTCACTCCCCAAATGTCAGCAATGGCCACATCTGGGTGAGTCCAAATCCAGAAGCTGAGAACTCCATTCAGGTCTCCCATATGTGTTGCAGGGATCCAATCACTTGAGCCATCACCTGCTGTCTCCCAGGCTGTACATTAGCAGGGAGAAGCAGTTGAGAGTGAAGCGGGGACCTGAACCCAGGCCCTAAGATATGGTATTCAGACATCCCAACCTGAGTCTCAACCACTAGGACAAACATCCGCCCCAGTTTTTCTAATATTTAGGGAACTGAGAGCTAAAGACTGTATTTCTCTGGGGGAGAAAAAAGTTATTCATGAATTCTTGTAACATATATGCTTAAAGAATTTGGTTATAAGACTGGGTAGTACATTTGAAAGAAAAACTCACAATGAAAAAAAAAAAGTTGTTACTGCTGCTGTTCTACCCAAATGTATTACCTATAATTACTTAATTTTCTAATAAAAATCATATTAAACTGAAAATAATAAAGCAGCACTTTCTTTTAGCTAAATTATTTCTCAAAAGGCTTCTGTTTGAAAAATAGTAATATTAACATCCCTTAGTAAATAGGAGAGTTTTCTACCTTTAAAAATATTGTGTAATATAAGTTCACCAAAGAGAGTCCAAAGACAAATCATAGTGTTTGCATAATTCCTATTTTAGTACATTAATCTCTTCCAAAAAAATAAAACCAAACCCACAGTACTTATTTGGTATAAAAATGGGGACTTTTTCCCCTTCCCCCATCACTGATGTCAGCTACTCTGTTACTCCATAGTAAGTGTAAAAAATACTTTGATTTTAAGGGGCAGTC
This sequence comes from Oryctolagus cuniculus, assembly GCF_964237555.1. Classification (NCBI taxonomy): domain Eukaryota; kingdom Metazoa; phylum Chordata; class Mammalia; order Lagomorpha; family Leporidae; genus Oryctolagus; species Oryctolagus cuniculus. The sequence goes on along the minus strand of NC_091437.1, from coordinate 102,328,696 downwards.
TTGCACACTGACTCTCTAACAGAGGTGATGGCAATTAGACTTGCTCCCTGTTTCCCTGCAATTGAACAATGAATGATTTTCGGCCCTCAGGACATCTACTAGTGTTATTCTCAGCCCTGCTAAATGGATAGTTAGAAATATTTAGTGTCTGAAAGATATTGCACAGTACAGTTATCAAAACATCCCTACATGCTTCACACACATCTGCTATAGTTATTGGGAGCTCCTATTTCAAAACTAAGATGATTCTTATTTTCCAAAAAAAAAAAATTTTTCATTAATAAATCTGAGTAATTGCATCAATGTAAATGACTGACAATTTTTTTTACCAGTCTGAGGTAGCCAGTTCAGAAAAGCAAGATTTCTCCAAATGTCCCTAAGTTCAACCGTTGTAAGTAGTTCTTTTTTGAAGGTCAGAGTGCCAGAGAGAGATGGAGAGATGCAGAGACAGAGAGATCTCCTACCTACTGGTTAACTTTCCCAAAAGGCCACAATAGCCAGGACTGGGCCAGGCCAATACGAGGAGCCAGGAACTCCACCCTGGTTTCCCATGTGGGTTCCAGGGACCCAAGTATTTGGGCTATTTCCACTACCTTCCTGGGTGTATGAGCAGGGAGCCGGATCAGAAGAAGCACAGTAGCCAGGACTTGAACTTGAATAAAGGATGAAGATGTCACAAGCAGTGGCTTAACCTACTATACCACAACATCAATCCCTCATTGTAAATAGTTCTAACGAGATTTCAGGCTTTATGTGGAATCAATAGCAAAATTGTGAAGAGAGTGCAGTAGCAACATATGTTGAAAGTCCCTAGACTCTTGCAACTAAATGGATGGAAGTAAGTAATGAAATAAAAAAGTTAAAAATTAATAATACAAATAATCCGAAACAAGATAATTTTAAAAATTCTAAGGGACAAATGAGCAGGGCCTCCTCTAGAGACTATAATGATGCCAGGGAAAAAGAGAAAGAAGGAGACTGGTTGTGGGCAGTGAGTAGATTGTGCTCTGGTTGTTCCAGTGAAGTAAGTTAAATGCTCAGGGAGGCACATGCCCTCTTTCAGGTCAGCAGGGTACCATTTAGTACATTACTGCTGAGCTACCCTGGTGACCTGAATGAATTAAGGCAGCTTCCAGAGGTGCTTAACTTGCAAGCACTGAGAGCTCCGGCCCTACAAGTAATAAATATTCTATTAGTCCTTTCCATTTAATATACCAAACACCTAAACATGCCAGTAAAAAGAAGGTTTTTTTTTTTTTAATGAGAGAATTGTGTCGTGACAGGAAATGCATGAGTAATAATTTTAACTAGCAAATTCTCTTTCTAGCTTCAAGATAACCCAGTGGGTGTGAGTTTTTCATTCCAGTAGACTGCAGACAAGCACCTGAATCCCTTGGTGGGTTCATACTGCATCTGCAATGTGCTTAAGCAGATCTGCTAGCTTAAGGGAGTAAAAGTGAATTCCAAAATCATCAAGCCCTGGACAACATTGTAAAGTTTGCCTCCGAGGCTCCCAGCCTTCCTCCCTTGCCATACTCTGCTTTTGCTGACCTCAAATACAGTAAGTTTTCTTACTAATAAAGCATTTTGATGCAGGTGAGGGCATGAGTTGAGAAGATTCAAGGATTATAATTGTAGGATAGGCTTTTATTGTCTGTAAGGATTTGAGAAAAGAGTTTTTCTCTGAAACTCTTTCCTCATCTGTCAAAGCAGGAATAACATTTACTCATTAGAAAGAGTATAAGAAATAATATTCAAAAAGTCTTTAACTTACTCTGATTGTTGTCAATACACATGAGTACTTCAAAATGTGGAAAATGAAATTAAAAGATGTTTATTTTGGTGCATGAAAATTTGAAATTCATGCATAACATTCTCATAATATTCAATCCCATGAGCTTTCTGAAGCCCCTTCTATGGTCTCTCTTTAGGAAGTAGTACCATTGTAAAAGGTAATAAATAGATAAGTCACTTATCAATAGAGTTTCACAGTTGACAGAAAATCGGGCATCAGAAGAATGGATTTTTTGTTAACAGTCTTCCCAATATCGCTTAAATCATAGATAAATATTCAATTCACTATAAATGTGATTCTTCTTGACACAGGACACATAGCCACAAACTAAGAATCAACATTTTAAAACTTTAAAAGCTTTACTCCTGAGCCATCCCAACTACTGCTGTTGGCTGTGGGAACTAAAGAGCTTCCTGAAGATGGTTCCTGCTATGAGCTGGATCCTGAAGAGGTGTTTTTAATTCAGCCCTACTAATGGTCATTTTGAGCTAAAGACAGTTGAGTGCCCACCCTAAAAAAATGAAGAGGTCCTGCTTGAAGCTTTGTTTCTCATCATGGATCCATCTGTGAGATTGGCTGCCCAAAGATTGAAGGAGGCTAATGTGACTGATGCTGGGACAGCAAATGGCTGGAGATGTGAAAAGTAAAACCCTGGTCAACAGGAAGTATTGTGGTGGCTCTTTGAGGCTAGGCAATGCACTTCAACTCTCACTGGAAACAACCACGTAACCAGACATACTGCCACTGTCCTAGGTGCTGGGAACAAGCTGGATTGCCAGGCCTAACTGCCTACTTTAATGTTTTTTTTTTTTTTTTGAGATTTATTTACTTATTTAAAAGGCAGAGTTACAGAGAAGCAGAGGCAGAGAGAGAAAGAGAGAGAGAGATATCTTTCACTTGCTGGTTTACTCCCCAAATGGCCACAAAGGCTGAAGCTGGGCCTATCTGAAGCCAGGAGCCAAGAGCCAGGAGCCAGGAGCTTCTTCTGGGTGCCCCACGTGGGTACAGTGGCCCAGGGACTTGGGTTATCATCTGTTGCTTTCCCAGGTGCATTATCAGGGAGCTGGATCGGAAGTGGAGCAGCCAAGATATGAACAGGCATCCATATGGGAATCTAGCACTGCAGGTGGCAGCTTTACCAGCCATGCCACAGCAATGGCTCCTAACTGCCTACTTAGGCCTTCTTGACATCTGCGGTGTGAAGGATGGAGGGACAGTGGTGGTGAATGCAGCAGCCAGAGCAGGGGGCTCTGACATGGGGCTGCAAAGTTGTTGGGGTAGCAGGGCCTGATGAAGAAGCTGCCTCCCTTAAAACACCTGTGTTTGACTTTGCCTTTAACTAGAGTCACTGGAGGAAACTGAATACAGCCTCACCTGTGGTCCATGTTATTATTGTGATAATACAGGAGGAGAGTTTTCAAACATCATTATCCTCCAGATGACGAAATTTGGAAGAATTGTAGTATGTGGGGCCATCTCTACTTATAACCATACTCATCCGTATGTCCCAGGCCCATCCCCAGAGAATATTATCTATAAGAGAACACTGCAGGAAAGGCTTCGTCTCCACCAGCTGACAAGGAAATGTCTACCAGAATGCTTGGAGGAACCTGAAGAAAGGGGCCTCAAAGGGTATGATGCAGTATCATGAAAACACCAGCATAGGATCTGAAAACATGTCAGCTGCACTTACAGGAATACTGAAAGGAAATAATTTGGGGGAAAACAGTAGTGAACGCATGAATAAAAATGACACATGGAATCATCATTGAATAATCTGGATGATTACTTCACTTTTTTAAATTATTTAATAAAAATGCATACTGTCTTAATTATCTAAGAAATACTCACTAAAAAGAGCTTGACCTAATAAGATATATTCAAATGGATGCAGGGAGAGGATGTTTAGTCTAGCAGTTAAGATGTCCTTGTCTCATATCAGAATGCCTGGGTTTGATACCTGACTCCAGCTCCTGTCTTCTGCTTCTTACTAATGCAAACACACCTGGGAGCTGCTAATACAATCCTGGGAGGCATCAGGTGATGTGTCAAGTAACTGGGTTCCTGCCACCCCCATGAGAGATGTGCATTGTGTCGCTAGCTCCTGGCTTCAGCCCAGCCCAGTGCTTGGCCATTTGGTGAATGAAACAGGGAAAGAGAGTGTTCTCTCTCTCCCTCAATAGATAGCTCTTCCTCTCACTCCCCCACCATTTCTTTCAGTAAATAAATAAAATTTTACTAAACAAAAAAGAAAAAAGCTTTCCTCACAAATTGGAGAATATAGGTACATTTGGATCTATCAATAACTCATTCCTTTCTACTCACAGCCATGTTTTCCACAAAATTTTATCTTAGCCATTATTCAGGAACAAATAATTTTTCGCCACTAAACTTCTACTGCACTACTTAAAAATTGCTTGATGGGACAATATGACTATAATATTTGTTCCTTAAGCAACAGGAGATTTATCTAATATTATCTATAATATTAGATTATAATTATATGTATATATTATAATTATGCAATCTAATATTTCCAATAAAAGAAAGGCTTTAGGAAAATCTGAGTCGAAAGTATACATATGCTTTCATATTTGCAGGTGCACATTTAATACCCTTAAGAATTACATTCAAGACAGCAAATGTCATTTTCCTTAAAGACAGGAAAAATAGAATATTAGTAAATGATTATAAAAACCAAGTGAAATAAAATACTGTCAAACTGGACTGTTGTTATCTGTGATAAGAGCCGCGTAAATTGTCATTACAATAATGTGTCTCTGAGCAGAACTCTCTCTGACCCTATTGTAAACTGAATTTGCAGAAATTCCCCAACAGTCATACTAAATTAACATCCTGGTTTTATGAAGAGGTTGGCTGAAGTTGTAATTTGACACATATTGCATTCTTTAGTAAGTGCTTTTCTTCATTTTCTATGTCACACATTAGTAGCAACATCCTCATGTTCCAACTAATAGAAAAGCTCTATCCTGCCTTCAAATGCCTCTCCTCTCCCCCTCCAACCCTTGTCATAAACTGATCTATAAAGTCCTGCTCTGCAATAGGGCAAAAAGAGTAAGTTAAGACATACATGTAATACTGCGCTACGTCTACCAAATGACTCAAGAGACAAGTCACGCTCAGCACTTTGACTAACCATTTGTGGAAAAAAGGGCATGAAAACTTTCAGTGGCTAGGTGTATAGATTTAACCCTTCATTTTATTATATCCCTGATATCTCACCACCAACTCTAACCTGTATTTTGGAAAGCAGAATAAACCTGCCAGAATCATCTTCATAGGAGAGTCTCTCTTTGAGCAACACTTAAGAAAAATGGCTTATGTCCAGTCACATGAATGGGACCCAACCTCACATATTGTTAAGTGCTTAATAAATATTTCTGTACTTATTGGAAGTAAAAATTGGAAGTTTCCTAATGTTCTAGGTTGCTCTGCCTCCATTGTTGCTTTCCTACTTTTTGGCTCAATCATACCCTCCCATGCTCTCTGATAAATGGGTAGAGGGGAAACCTTGAATTATCTGAATCATGAACAAATCTCCACATCTAATTGAACTCAGCCTAAGCATAGGCTCAGACTCAAAGCAAACTTAGTAAAGCATTTCCAGTAGAACTCAGGCAGGCCAGATGTTCTGGAAGCCGAACCGCGGTCATTGTGCACATGCCAGCTCCTCCTCACTCCACCCCGGGCCAAGACCCTTTCAGCAGTGTGAGGCCTGGTTAACATATGACTCTGGCTGCACTACTGCATGGCATCCCAGCACCCATTTGAACATTTCAGCAGTTTCAACAAGCTCTACTGACGGGGACAAGTAAATGTAAGCGAAAGAAACACACAAGGAGAGTATGTCAATTATGAGATAACACCTTTGTCTGCATTAGCTACATGATCTCAGGGTGGATAACAAGGAAGCTATTTATCACCTTTGGTTAAATCATACCTATTTTTCACAAGACAGGATGAACAGGCTACCAAAGAATTTAATGCATGTAAATCATGAAATATGATTTTACATGTTTCTGAAGGATAGTGCCAAATTGTTGACTTTGCTTCTGGCGTAGGGCATGCTAGTTTGAACATATGCCTGTCTGTGTTGTGTGTTCAGGAATAAATGAAGGAAGCTCTTAAGGAGGGGCATGACCCTATCTAACCCTGACCTCTAACATAATCACTCCACCTCCTCCAATATTAGAAGTTTATCCAGATTAGACAGTCCTTTAAAAAATACACTCTGAAAAATTTACACCTTTGGATGCACAAATCAACTTTTATAAAATGGCTCTTTCCTCTTAACTAAAGGAACGCTAGTTTTCTTTAGGGAAATAGACAAGTAATCTTATAACATGGAGCATTGCCATGAAGAAAAAGTCTAGGTGAGATAAACTAGTATGGATTTCAGATAAGGAGAGAATATCATAATAGCATGTGCCTGATGTGTAGGGAGACAATTAGCATTTGTTAAAAAATACACACAGAAAATTAATAGAGAGCTCCAATGACAGAGCTTAATTTCTTTAAATTTTGTCTACATTTGATAACAGCCTCACACACCAAAAATCGTTTTATTTTGTCTTGACATGGTTATAATAAGTTGCTAATATCTTGTCTAAATCTTTCTTTTCAAACAATTTTATTTATCTGAGAGGCAAAAAGAGACAAACAGTCTGATTCACTCCTCCAAATGCCCACAGTGGGTAGGACTGGGATGGACAAATGCCAGGTGGCAGGAACCCAGCTACCTGGGACATCACTGTTGCCTCCCAGGGTTGCATTAGCTGGAGTCAGGGCAAGATCTGGGTATCCAACTCAGGTAGCTCAATATGAAACCTACGCAACTTAACCACTAAGCTAAATTGTCCACCACTGATCTAAATCCTTCTCGAGATTGACACAAATCCAATCTATCTATCTATCTATTATCTATCTACATGCCTACCTACCTTCCTACCTATAGTTCAATAGATCCTTGATCATATTTTTCTAGTGGAGTACAAAGAGGGTTCTCAGCTCACACTGTAACATACTCCTTACCTTATGACTGTATTGAGAAAGTCCCCATCTGATTTGATGTAGCTATGTTACCACACTGGGATATGTTTCAGCAAATGCAAAGCTTCAGTCGATAGAACTGGCCAATTACATTGTGATCTGAGAACACCAGTGATTTATTAATTGCTATTAACTAACCAACTCCTCTTTATTTGATCTGTATTTATTAGTTACAAGTATTATGCAAGCATGCATTGTTCAACTACAGAAACTATTTTGTCAACTTCTCCCTTGTCTTTTTATATGAGAATACAATAGAATAATTTGAGTTCTGATTACCTATTTTAAACAAATCCTGTAACTGGAATTAAATTTCACACCACATTTCAAGCTTGAAATGAACATAAATCTGAAACTAATACAAAAGTGCAAAAATTTCCATATTCAGGTTAATGTTTAGCAAAAGAATGTTTAGAAAAGAATAACTTTTATTTATCTCTGGGAACAGCTTTCTTCATCTAAACAAATGACTAAAATAAGATTACGAAGACACTGTTTAGGTTTTATAGAGAAACATACATATTCCAATTTCCTTCTGCACAATGGCTTTTATGCAAATGTGTACCACACTATCTCTTGACCCCTTCTACCATCACACCAGGACAATGACAGTTCAATAATTGAAGGTACATATCTGGTATATTTGATTTTAAATTGCAAAGTTGGACTCTGGCCTATTGAAATGAAAATATCTATTCTATGACTCTTTGTTAACTTCCGATTGATCAGGTTATTATTTCCTACTAATAAAACAGCAGAACGGCAGGTCAAGCTAATTATTCCATGTTTTTATTTCCTTTTCACAGACTTTTCCCAATGTACCTCCTTGCATTCTCCTCTGTGACCCTCCCCCACACCTTGATTTTAGTTCTTAACCCGGATTCTTTCATCCAGAACATGGATAATGAGAAAACCCAAAAAATGTTCCTTGGGGGAATGTTACACTAGAAGTTACCTAGGACTAAATCCCACGTGTGTTCCTTTGCTCACCATGGAGACAAGTGTTTTTTTTTCACTGCTCTCAGCCAATTTGAAATCCAAATATGAAAACAGCATTATGGAATTCAGACAGACTATTTACTACCAGCAGATGCGGGTGGAGGGGGGGGGGTGGAAACTAGTATAATTAAGCTTTGACTTTGAACTAGCAAAGCAGTGAACATCTCACTTAAAAATACAAATAATATTGGAAGAACAGCTGAAGTGCAGGTGCAGCAAGAGCATGTGCATGCACTACACGGAGTGATGGGTCAACCAATCAGCTGGCCAGAAAAGTCTTGACCACACTGAGCCAGGAATAAACTAAACTGCAAATCTGAAATATTGCCAAAACCTCACTTGTCCTTCCTCAGTTTGACTGTGTAGTGTTAAATGGTTTTCATTATACCTTTTTACTGGGCTCTACAGAAAAAGTTTGGGATCATTTAAGGGTAGACCAAATTACAATGTGTTTTTTGAAAATAAGAACTGGAAGCAAAGAGATTTCTTTAGTACATTCTTCAGGTTATTCATTAGTCATTAATCATGCTGTGAGTATTTATTGAGGAGCCACTATATGGATATCAATTAACTAAAATGTGTAAAGAATGCAACAGTATGGAATTAGGAAAATGTGATTATTACATTGGTTACCTGAAAATTACTGTCATATATATGACCACTTGTAGCTATCTATGAATTTAGTTTATATTAACCTTGCTGTAAATATATATTCATACATACATTAATAGCAAAGAGTGTGGGCAATCCACAGTTTCAATTTTTGTTTTATTTTTCTACATCAATTTTCTTTCATCATTAAAACTTCTGGAAGCAAAAATCAAACTTTAATACTATTTAGCAATTCCCAGACACTTACTTGAAAAAATGAGTAAGATTTTCTCAACAGTAACAATTTTTTTTACAAAATTTCTTAGGAAAAATAGCACTGCCAAAAAGTGAATACAGCTTTGTTTGTTTTTGCAGACATCGTTAGCAATAGACATAAAGGTTTTTTCTTTTTCTTTTTTTTTTTTTTTTTTTTAAGTCCATATGGAAAGATCATCAACACATTCTGCCTCTGGGTTCTTTGCCAAAATACCATAACCCACAAGTCTTCTACCTTAAACATAAAAGGAAAGGTGTTGTTCTGGTCAACTAAAGAAATAATTTTTACTAGCATATGTCTAATGTTAAAGCTGCCTAAATCCTGCCAAAGACATTAAAACAACATCTGTAAAACAGATTTTCATTAAATTGATCAGTTTAAAGTTAAGCAGCTAGGCAGATGATGCTTTTAAGCTAACCCTTAACCTTTAACTTTTAACCTCCCCAAACTAGCATAAGGACACACACTTCTTTTAGGTAAGTCTGCTTCGGCTTGACAATGCAAGAGGTAAAGTGGTCCATTCAAATAGAAATGACACATCACCACATTCACAGTGTTATGAATCAATATGTTGTCAATAACGAGGAAAGCTGTTTTCTTGCAGCTCTGCATTTGTCTTACAACTGCTAACTTGTCACTTTCCCCTAATCGCTAAATAATTCACAATGCAAAATGATATAAATTAAACTCCTAATGAAAATAAATTTTATATATGACATTATTGTCTAGTCATTAACTCAGAAACTATTTTAAGTACAATTTTAATATTTCAGCCATATTATAAAACATCATTTTTCCCAGACCCAGGCCAATTTGTTAGGTTCTCATTTAAAAGCAATTAATGTTACTTGTGAACCAATTTTATTTTGCCGACACAAGCCAACCACGCTTGCTAATATGCTCATTACCGTGCTTGAAAATCCTCTATTTCTGACTCACAGAAACACAGTTTCTGAAATCAGTTTAGAAATCATCTTCAACACATTGCTAGTATGGAGTATTTTTCTAGCTACTGTGAGAAATAATGAATGCCCCTTGAAGGATAATACAAAAGAACAGAGCTGGATTGTTGAACATTAAGTTTCAATAAATATCTCAAATATTTCTCTTTGATCTTGTTTTAATTCAAAGTAAGTTAATTCAAATAATGTTGGGTATGCTTGCTAGCCATATTTAAATGCTATGCTAAACAAAAATACTTGAGTAGTTAAGAGACAAGCAACTATAGAATTCATTTTTATGTGATTTATACAATTTTTAAGGTAAGAGTACACCTTCTGGTTGTGAAATCTCAAGTGTTCTGCTTTAAAGCCCTCTTTCTACTCATGCTTTTATTTCAATTGATTGTTATAAATTCAAAGACAATATCCAACTCTCCCTGAAAGCAAACTCCAAGAGTAACTCTAGTATCTAGAAAGATCCTCTGCAGAGTGAGGCCGTCAATCCATGCTTATGGAGTGACTGGATGAACTGAACACATACTCCTCCACATGTTTAAATAATCCTCCAACAATTAGATTAAATAACCTTTCCTGAGAAAATGAACAGTAATACCACCTCTCTTTAGGTTTTCACCTGAGATTAATAAAATAGAAAAATTTCTACATTTATATCTTCTACTCACAACAAGCTAATTTAAAGTGTTAGAGAAGCTGCGTGAATATAAACGCAGTTTATGAATATTCTACATAGCTCCCGGGGTCTGAATCTATTATTTATGCAAACTTAATGTTTATTTTTTTCTCCGAGGTATTCTGAAACTTTTAATAGGTCAGGTATCAACAGAAAAAAAGTAGACAATTGAACGGTTGTCAACTGTTGCTGCAAACCCTATGAATTATAATACAATTAATCCTTTATATTATATGCTCAATACTGTCAACCTAGAAGCTTTCCATCTTTCTTGCACTCCCCCCAAACTGTGGAACCCAAATCTAATGCTTTCATTATTGATCCACAGAGTGCCAATATCACAGGAACAATGTTACAAATTCTCACACTGAGTCTTTAGGTTTTTTTGCACACTACATCCATCTAGAATTTGGACTTCAAGAAACAGCTCAAACACACAGTACTAGACAAACCTAAATAAAAAAGCCCTGCCCCTAATCTAAACATCCACAACCTGCTCCTCTTGTGTGTTTGTAATTTTAAGCAGTATTAGAAAAGCTATAGGTATTATAATCGCTGGTTGACTCCTGATAGCATAGTTATCACTGATTTCTAGTATAAATCAATAGATAACACTTGCAAAATGGATTTTGTAATCATATTTAGAGCTTGTTACAATGACTAATGGTTTGCAATATTTTCTGAATTTTAATATCCTCTAGACAAAAAGAAGTTTTTAATAAGTTACCAAGTTATTCATCATAGAAATGAATATGTTACATTTGTACATGAACCAAGACAATCAAGACAACCTAGTGAACAAACTGCAAAAAATATATTAATCAGTAATTAGGGTCCAGAAGAAGTCGAGACAAGTTGTGTGGCAAACGGTGTTCACGACTTGTACATTTCCATTACATCTGCATAGTTTTTCCCAGTAAAGATAAAAGCATCCTTGCCATTTTATGAGTGTGTTTATCTATAACACACCCATTTGGGAGAATGAAAACATTACTACTTGGGAAAATAGTCATGTCCAAAAAAGAAAAAAAAAAAAAAAAACAGAATCCACTTTCACCGGATGCTAAGGAACAGTGTGTTTATTCAATCTTACTGAGAACACACAGGGAAAAAAAGTGTGTGTGTGTGTGTGTGTGTGTGTGTATGCTTTGGATTGTCACTGTTTGTTTCCAGACAAAAGGTGATACATTCACAAAAGTAGGACATTGCTTTTGTGCCTTGCTCCCTACAACCCTTAACACTATCCAAGAGTCGTGCTATGTTAAGAAGAAAGAAAAAGAAAAGCAATAAATAAGTTTAGAAAGCATGATTTTATATATGACAATGCCTAGAGAAGTTCTTTTATTTGAGGGAAGCCAGTAAAGCAACTAAGACCACTGAGAGAAGTACAGACGGAACATAAGCCAAGCATCTTCAATAAATTCTCCAGTGCCGTGTATTTCAATATCGTTTGCTGCATCTCACCCTTCTTCCGACCCTTCTGCCAACCCCCTCCTCTTTTCTGAACTTGCAGATTTGTGCCCCAAGCTCTGAAACGGTTAATTCCCTTGTCTGCTCTGTGCCAGCGGAAATGGATGTCACTGCTTACCTTGTAGAGCTTCAGGGCCGCCTCGTGCCTGTGATTGGTGGTATGCAAGCGTAATTTATCCACACTGTTGGTGTAGTAGTCACAGGCGTTACATTTTAGGTGAACAGGGTTGCCAATGGCAATGCACTTCAACCTCCACTCATTGCTTTTGCCCCCTTC
>NC_091437.1:100031201-100108885 GCF_964237555.1 Oryctolagus cuniculus | reverse complement strand
TTCCTGTTATTAAGTTTTTAGATCTTACATTAAGCTAAGGAAGCTTAAGCTTCAGGGCCCCCTTCCTCAAAAAGAAACCCGCTGGCCAAGGCCCTGGGAATGTCCCTGGAAATGTGTTCACATAGATGTAAATTTTGGTAAAATTTGCTGCATGATATGAAGACACAGGGCCAGAGGTTTGTATTGAAACATGGGTACCTAATGGAAATCAGATAGGGAGGAGAATCAAGATTTGGAAAGTACAGAGTCAGAAGCAGTCTGTAGAAATTTATAAATAGGAAATTCCATTTTCATTGGTACTCAGTCACAATCCAGGCTGTCTCTTAACAAAGAGTGCTGGATTAATTTGACACATACAATTAAAAATGTGCTTTTTTTCCCTTGTTAATGGAGATCATAATGAAAATAATCAGAATTCTCCTTTGTTGGGCAGGCATCCATGGCACTGCAATAAATACTGATATATCTGTGTTTAAGTTACCACACTTTATGCCTTCTAAATTATTAGACGATATCTTAGCCTATCTGACACATCTTGTTCCTATAAGATACTAGATGTTCCACTCAAAACTGCCGCAGAGAAATTACCAGAATGTCGCTCCCCTTCTTCGTGGAGGAACGACACAGGACCCTGCGCTGTTCTTTCGTCTGCTCGGCCCTTCCCCGGGTTTGCTGCTGGTTCTTCCCGGGTTGGCTACCGTCCCTTCCACCTCCATGGAAGGGCGGTTCCCCCTGCCACTTTCCCCACTTCCGCGGGGAGCGGCACACCGCCGGCCGGCTCTCTCGGGGGCTGCTCAGGTGTTCCTCTTAGATGTTCCTTTAGATGTTCCTGGTGCATGTTGTCTCTCTCCTCCTTTATAGTCCTCTTCCACCAATCCCAACTCTGCTACCCACACGCTGAGTACGCTGCTCTCCTCCAATCAGGAGCAGGTCCTGCTGTTTATTGGTTGAACGGAGGCAGCTGTGTAGAAGCTGTTTCCTCCTCTCCCAGCGCCATATTGTGGGAGAGCAGATGCATAGAATAAGTCTTAATTCCAGTAACAGTCTGGTCCGAGTTGCTCCCCACACCAGAAGAAAATAAGTATTCCCATGACAAAACTCTGATACCAATTCATCAGAAGTCATCCATGGCAGCAAAAGAATAACTATTCACAATTATGTGGCAATTTTAAGCATATTTGAATAGTTCCTGAGCATGCTTTAATTTCAGATTAATTTTGTTTGTTTCAAAATTATTGATACTACATAGATTTATATAAAATCTATGTTCTGAAGAAAAACCCAAGAAGCTAAACATTTAAAAGAAAAGTGGTAAAATCATCAAATGTCTTTAAATTTTGAGATAATAAGACAGTTTATCATTTATTTATTTTCTCACTATAAATATGTTTTCTAAAATTTTTTTTAGATTTATTTATTTATTTGAAAGTCAAAGTGACACAGAGAGAGAAGGAGAGGCAGACAGAGAGAGGTTTTCCACCTGCTGGTTCACTCCCCAGTTGGCCACAACGGCCAGAGCTAAGAGGATCCAAAGTGAGAAGCCAGGAGTTTCTTCCGGGTCTCCCATGCAGGTGCAGGGACCCAAGGGCTTAGGCCATCTTCTGCTTTCCCAGGCCATAGCAGAGAGCTGGGCTAGAAGTGGAGCATCTGGGACTCAAACCAGCGCCCATATGGGATGCCAGCATTGCAGGCGGCAGCTTTACCCACTACGCCACAGCACCAGCCCTTTTTCTAATTTTATATTCCTAATTTTTATTATTTTTCTTAGACAAAGATGCTCAAATAGCTTTAGTTTCAGATGCTACAGACTCTGGATACACTCTTGACATTACCATTACAGCAACATTTCACAAGTTGAAGTCCAAGACACTTCTGCCTCAGAATTAGCCAGAATACTGGTCACAATGTATATTCCCAAACCCAACCTCAGCTCTACAGAACCATCCCCTACAGAGGTAGCAATGGGACTTGTTTTTTTCAGCAGTGTCTGTGTGTGGTTCTTACACATCCTCAAGACTAAGAAATGTTGCTCCTTCAGAAACGAGCTCTTGAAGTGCCTCAAGTCCCAGATGCTGCCAGTCCCATTTCTCTAGTTCTTAACCTTCTCATTACAACTAACACTGATGGAGTTCCCTTTTCTTGAAAAATAGAGATTATTTTCATTGTTTTTTGTACTTCCCTGGTTTTTTTCCCCTCTTACCTCTTTTCCACTCACCAAATATTGGCATAGAACATAAGATTCTGATCTTAGCCCTTTATTATTAATCAATATTTGCCCCATTTATGAACCAATTCATTATTAGACACAATTATCACTGAATGTTTTCCTAGCACTGCCACAATGAATTACCACCAACTACACACCCTTAAGCAATCAAAGTTTCTTCTTTCTTTTTTTTAAGATTTTTATTTATTTATTTGACAGGTAGAATTACAGACAATGAGAGACAGAGATGGAGAGAAAAATCTTCCTTCCATTGGTTCACTCCCAGAATGGCCACTACGGCCAGCGCCACACCGATCTGAAGCCGGGAGCCAGGTGCTTCTTCCTGGTCCCCATGCAGGTGCAGGGGCCCAAGCACTTGGGCCATCCTCCACTGCCTTCCTGGGCCACAGCAAAGAGCTGGACTGGAAGAGGAACAACCGGGACTAGAACCCAGCACCCATATGGAATACTGGCACCGCAGACGGAGGATTAACCCAGTGTGCCATGGCGACAGCCCCAAAGTTTCTTCTTTCACATGTGAAATATCATTAAGTTGTCTGGATGCTCTGATGAAAAAATTGCTACAAGTTTCTCTCCTAGCTTGTATGGTATCCAGCAATCGGTGTTCCTCAGCTTGTGGAAGAACCCCCTCAAATCTCCACTTCTGTCTTCCCCTGTGAGTATGTATCTAAATTTCCTTCTTATAAGGACAGCAGTCTTGTTGGATTTATGACCACCCTAACCCAGTATGACCTCAGCTATACTTGATTACATCTGCAAAGACCCTATTTCCAAATCTGGAATTATGTAAAGTCCTATGGCTGAATTTTAGTTCAAATTTCAAAACAACCGATTTTGTGATGTAACTTCACAAAGCATTCTATATCTAAGCAGTGATGTTCAAGGAGCTGCATGCCTTCATTGCTCACAGGATTAGAGGTGGAATATTTGTTGCAATAATTAAAATAAGTTGTTGGTTTGTCAAAGGAAATCTTTAAATGGTCTCCAAAACGGGCAGTTTTCTGTCACTCACTCAGTAGTTATTTCCTCAACTACCTCAGATACTAGGCAGTTGGTTTTATTTTTAAGGAAGTTCAAGAGCCAGAAAGGGGTCTTGAATACAATTTTAAGATATAAAGAAGAATTACAGCATGAATTTTACAATGAACAAATTGTGGTTGGCTTCCAAATTGTGCTATTTGTAGTCTGAACACAGAAGCAGGGGGTAGCCATATGGCACGGGTTACCCTTCTCCAATACAAAAAGTGATTAAATCTCCTGGAGTTGGCTAAAGGAAACCATAATTATTTTCAAATGGAAAAAAGCCACAAATTTCCTTTCCCTCTCCTTACAGATCATTTTCTTATCCAAAGTTACATACTTTCAACTTCATCACACATCACAATGTGAGTTCAAACCCCATCCTCATCATATTAAAATTCTTTCCTACCCCTGAACCTGTGGCACAAACAAGATTGCTATTTCAGTATCATGATGGTTTTATAATTGCCTCGTGGCTTTCCTATCAGTTGTTTTTCAAAGCTAACATGCACAATTGAGAGCATGTTTACTCCTTATTAGAACTGTCTGTAAGAGCAGCTAAGCCATGTCTCCTGTTTATTAACATTTCCACAAAGCATCATTGGTATTTCTCTGCTATTTCTAATGAAGTGTCAACATCATCAAAAGGAGATATTTAGCAGTGAAGGTGCCAAAGGGAGTTTTTTTAGTAAGGGGACATGACCCAGTTTTTTTTTTTTTTTCAACCTGGTTATTCACTTTTTACCCTGAACCATATTGCTAATATCAATAGTAGGCAGTTGGAGAACACATAAATTAATAAAAAGTTGTTTTATGTTACTAGTAGAGAAATTGTCCTAATTTAATGAAACTTCTATATAATGATTTACTAGAGGATAGGCTTTTTGGATACAAGGGAAACTGGTTTTCACAACAAAATTCCTACATTTGCCTCTTTATAAACTAACCCAACTCACTCAATGACACAGCTACTTGGTTTCTTTGTTGTTTACAATGTCAAAAACTGAAATTATGCTAACCAGGGGATTTGAGCATCAACTTAAGACCCAGAAAAAGTCTGCCACTGGGATACTAATGACATAGTAAGAGAGATGTTTAAGACTTGGTGCAGGAGAAGAGGCTGAATTGTTTTCTAAATAATGTGTAAGTTATTTCAGCAATTCTCTTTGGGAAAGACTTGAGATATTTAGAATGAGCAGAAACTTAAATTCATCATTCCTACTTTTGTTTTTTTTTTTAACTTCTATTTAATGAATATAAATTTCCAAAGTACAGCTTATGGATTACAATGGCTTCCCCCCCATAACTTCCCTCCCACCTGCTACCCTCCCCTTTCCCGCTCCCTCTCCCCTTCCATTCACATCAAGATTCATTTTCGATTCTCTTTATCATTCCTACTTTTGATCCCTAGAGTCCTTCTCACCCTTTATCTTTCCAAAAACCCTATCCTTAGGATTGTGAATGACACCAAACAAGATAACCCACATCTTAAAAACTCAAATCCTATGTCTTAAGGTGCTTGTCCAGTCTGTTATGCATCCACAGAGCTTTGAATGTCTGCAGCTATAGAATAGTTAAAGTAGCTATAGCACTTGGCACAGCCAAACATAAGGTTATCAAGTGGGAAATGTCTAGAAATCACTTGGGAAACTTCAAAAGCTGGGAGAAATACTGCACTGGTGAAATAATGAAGAAGACAGGACATGATGTAATGTATCACTCAGAAACTCAAATATGCTGTAGAGGTTATGTTAAGTATGTTAGAGGAATGAATACTCTTTAGTGAATGATATACCGTATTTCATGGAGTCTTATGGTACATCTTTTCATGTATTAACAGTTCTGACATCAGGATGCATCTTACTTTTTTTTTTTTTTTTGACAGGCAGAGTGGACAGTGAGAGAGACAGAGAGAAAGGTCTTCCTTTTGCCGTTGGTTCACCCTCCAATGGCCACTGTGGCCGGCGTGCTGCAGCTGGCGCATCACGCTGATCCGAAGCCAGGAGCCAGGTGCTTTATCCTGGTCTTCCAAGGGGTGCAGGGCCCAAGGACTTGGGCCATCCTCCACTGCACTCCCGGACTGCACTCCCGGGCCATAGCAGAGAGCTGGCCTGGAAGAGGGGCAAGCGGGACAGAATCCGGCGCCCCGACCGGGACTAGAACCCGGTGTGCCGGCGCCACAAGGTGGAGGATTAGCCTAGTGAGCCGCGGCGCCGGCCGCATCTTACTCTTGATGGCTTGGATAATTAATTGGTGATTCCTTTCTTAGTTACACCTAAAATAATGGATTATCTTGCAATCAGCATAGACTTAGGTTTGAGGCATATTCCCATTTTGTTTTAAACATACCTCAGGCTGTTCTGAAGAAGATGTACCTTACATTTGAATGCCATAGCTTTATTTTTTTTAGTGGAGATATTTAAATAGGGCGGTTTCTTAGCTTTCATTTTGCCCATTAACATGATTAAAAAATACATGTACCAATACTGTCTTTTCCTTAAAATAAGATTATTTTAAAAATTAAATATAGGAAGAAACTAAAGTCAGAAGTAAGGTCAATTTTTAAATAAAATTAGCTCTATGGAAAACTCATAATGTCCCTCTTTTTCTCCCATGTGGATCTGTATGAATCTACAGATCAAGGGCCACTGTTGTGGCACAGTGAGCTAAGCTGCTGCCTGCAATAGCAGCATCCAATATCTGAATGCTGATTTCAGTCTTAGCTGCTCTTCTTTGATACAGCTCCCGCTAATGCACCAGGGAAGGCAGAGAAGAATAGATCAGTACTTGGGCCACTGCACTGAAGTAGGAGACATGAATGGGTCCCAGGCCCTTGGCTTAGGCCTACAGCAACCCCAGCCATTGTAGCCATGTGGGGAATGAGCCAGCAAAAATAAAACATTCATTCTCTCTCTCTCTCTCTCTCTCTCTCTCTCTAATAAATAAGTCTTTCCAATTTTAGTATATATGCTGCCGAAGTGAGCACATAAATCTTTCAAAACATCTGTAGACTGACATTATAGAACCATTATTGTGAGATATTGTGACAGAAATATCTAATAGTATCCACAACCCCAATCTTGTACATGACAAATGCTAAGCACAAAACATAGCAACCATACTATCTAAAGAATGTGAAGACATTTCAAAAATATTTTCCTCTTGATTTCAAATAGTAATATCCCAGCTTATTTTAAAGAGGCAGAAGTATTTGAATTGATCCAAGTAGTATCCAGTTGAATTAATTTTTATTCACAATGCTTTTTTAGAGCCCAGAGCAATAGCTGGGTAGAAACTTAGATTTATCTTTCTTGTTTGATCCCTACATAGATCCCTGTTACCCTTTAGCTCATCAGAAAGAACAGTACCCTTGTATATGCACTTAGCAGCACACAGCAAAGCTGCTAACAACAAACCCACAACAACAACCTTCGGCTGAGGTCAGTTTTACATCTTATTTAATATTCTCTCTGATCAAATGCATCCTGAACTGGCAGGAGAATGAGTGTGGTAATAGAATCCTGTGGGTCTTTTCTGTCTCCAATATCTATAATCTAAAATTAGCTTGTTTCTGGCTCTCAGTACTCACAATTGGCGCCTTCCCTTTAACCTGGCCCTTCTCTTGCATGGCCAATGGAAGCCAAACCCAAGTTATGCATGCTTCTGACCCACAAAGTACACTTCCATTTCTGAGCCACTTACCCCTTATTTCCTTTCACACTACTCTGAACTCCCAGGTGAGCATATTTGGAAAGCGTTCTGATGCATCTCTATGGTTTCTAATTCAGCAAACTTTTTCCCTGGCCCAACCCATCTAAAAACTTTCAAATATGGAACAAATACCCAGTAGATATTTAATTAACATGATAAACAGAATCATCTGATTAGCTCCAGTAACTCTTACTTACATCCTGTACTGAATAAATCATCTTGGTTCCCAAGTTTGCCTCTAGAAAGAATTTTCCTTTGGGTCTTTAGAATATATGTGTGTTTGCATGTGTTTTCTTCAGATTTCTAAATAAGATGGCAGAGATTGTGTACAAGATACTGTATCCTTTCTCCTTCCTATTGAACTTCTCAATTAACATCTTCCTAGAGCCGTGGGGGTTAAAATTGTTGCTTGACATAGGACTTCTTAAAATTTTGTTTTAAAATTAGGCTCTAAGGATCTAGTGAATACTCTTATTTTACAGATAAATAAGAACTAGAAAGAGGAAGTGACTTTCCCAAATCTCATGAGGAAGGAGTAGCAAATCTGAAATCAAATATCTCTTGATTTCAATGTAGCTTGCAAAGGAAGAGCAAATACCAAATCTTCTCTAGTCATCTGGAAAAGTTAATAAAAATGTCCAAAATTTTTAAGACAAAGGCTGTTACCCTTAACAAGTCAAGTCTCTGCCTCCCTAATAACTGTGTAGCTCCTGAAACAAAATCAATAATTAATAAAACTTCAGCATTTAAATGAATGGGATAGATGACACTTTACAGTTAGTGAGTCCTTCCAATATGCTAGAGTCTGTGATAAGTGCTTTATAAGTATCCTATTTTAACTTTACATTAGCCTGAATGTCCTCATTTACTGATAATGATCAATGTTTACAAAAGCTATTTTTTGAGGCTGCCCAATAAAATATCTAGTAAAGCTATGTTTTTATTTACACTTGTAGACCATTAATTTTTCAAACTTTTCATTCACCTCTCCCCACCCCCACCCACCAAGACTAATACTATTTTACAGTTGATTCTCACTACACTGAAGACAAAGTTTGAAGGAAGATGGGTTAAAAACACCTTGAACTTTCCACTGAAATTCCACTCCAGAGCCCAGTCTTCATGAGTAAAGACCATAACCCAGAATGAAGTGACTTACCATATGACTAATAAAAGAAACCAAAACAGATATGTCATAAAAGTATAAACCAAATGATTCATTAACCCAACATGTTCAACCAATAATCCAAAAGCCTAGCAGAAAAAATTAAACATTCTTCCAAGGAAGATAACAGAATACAAGGCCTCCATAAAATATAAATAATGCCCAGATTACAATAAAACATCATAAAAATGTGAAGAAGCAACAAAATGGAACTTAACAAAAGAAAAGCAGTCAATAGAAAAAATTCTAAGCTGATTCAGATCACAGAATTAACAGATAAAACTATTATAAATACATGGAAAATATAGATAAAAAGATTAATCTGATGAATGCAATTAATAAAATATGAGAAATATCAGAACATGCATTAAAAACTACAAGGGGGAGCCAAATAAAAACTCTAGAAGTGAAAAAATAGGTGAGGAAAGTTTACTGCATGGACTTAACATTAAAGACTGAAGGTAGAATGGGGTGAACATTGCGACACAGTAGATTAGGCTGCAAGCTGGGATGATCACTGCCACATCAGAGTGCCTGGATTAAGTCCCATCTCTGCTTGCAATCCTTCTTCCTGCTAATCCACTTGAGAAGCAGTAGATATAATGAAAAATAGGAGATATTCTATAACATGGATAATAGATATATCTATAAAACAGACATAATAGATCATAATAGATATAATATAATTAAAATATGAAATGTCAAGCAAAGCAATGGGGGAAAATATTTGCAATACATAAAGAATTCTTGCAAATTATAGACAGCCTATTACAATGATCAAGGGACTGAAATGCTACTAAATATATGATACCTAAGTGGCCAGTAACTGTATTAAGACTCTCAAAATCATTAACCATTGAGGAGATGCTAAGTAAAACCAGAACTAGGTACTGTTTCCATCCACAAGTTAGACTGGCTAAAATGAACAAAGCAAAATTTTAGGAAGGAGCCATAACTAGACTACTCTTTTACCTCTGGGGTGAGTGTAAATTGGTATAACACTTTGGAAAAATCATTTTTTGTAAATACTGAGATAAACAAAAATATGTATCCATGAAAGACTATACTAGAACGTGCTTGTCAGTTTTCTTTTTTCAAAATTACCAAGACTAGTATAAAATTGTCTATCAACATGAAACCAGATAAGCACATTGTGGTATATTTGTGTAATAAAATACTCTTTAGCAATAAAAAAAAAGAATGAATTACTGATAAACATGTGTAAACCTCAAAAATATGTGAAGCACAAGAAGTGATATAAAAAGAGAACACACTGCAGACCACTAAAGTGGGATTCACAAATAGGCAAAATAAATTTCTGGTGATAAAAATCAGAATAGAGGTTGCCCAGGAAGGTAAGGACTGTGAAATTTGTAAGGTGAAAGAATGGTTCTATAACCTGGAAGAGTGAATATATTTATCAAAAGAAAAAAAAATTTGTCATTGACCTGTACTATCAGATCTATAAATTACACTGATGCAAATTTTACTCCCATTATAAAAATGAAAAAGAGAAAACAGAAATATTCAACTTATATTAACTTTTATTTAATAAATGTAAGTTTCCAAAGTACAGCTTTTGGATTACAGTGGCTTCCCCCCCCCCTTAACTTCCCTCCCACCAGCAACCCTACCATCTCCCAATCCTGATCCCATTCCATACACAACATTCATTTTCAATTATCTTTATAGACAGAAGATCAATTTAGTATATATTAAGTAAAGATTTCAACAGTGTGCACCCACACCAACACAAACTGTAAAGTACTGCTTGAGTAATAGTTATAGCATTAATTCACATTGTACAACACATTAAGGACAGAGATCCTACATGGAGAGTAAGTGCATAGTGACTCCTGTTGTTGCTTTAACAAATTGTCATTCTTGTTTATGGCGTCAGTAATCACCCTAGGCTCTTGTCATGAGCTGCCAAGACTATGGAAGCCTTTTGAGTTTGCCAACTCTGATATTATTTAGACAAAGTCATAGTCAAAGTAGAAGTCCTCTCCTCCCTTCAGGGAAAGGTACCTCCTTCTTTGATGGCCTGTTCTTTCCACTGGGATCTCACTCGGAGATCTTTCATTTCATTTTTTGTTTGTTTGTTTGTTTTTGTTTTGGTGGGTTTTTTTTGCTTGTTTTTTGTTTTTTGCTTTTTTTTTTTTTTTTTTTTTTTTTTTTTTTTTTTTTTTTTTTTTGCCAGAGTGTCTTGGCTTTCCATGCCTGAAATACTCTCATGGGCTCTTCAGCCAGAAACAAATGCCTTAAGGGATGACTCTGAGGCAGAGTGCTGTTTAGGACATCTGCCATTCTATGAGTCTGCTGTGTATCCCGCTTCCCATGTTGGATCATTCTCTCCAATTTTTAATTCTATCAGTTAGTATTTGCAGACACTAGTCTTGTTTATGTCATCCCTTTGACTCTTAATCCTATCATTATGATCAATTGTGAACTGAAGTTGATCACTTGGACTAGTGAGATGGCATTGGTACATGCCACCTTGATGGGATTGAATTGGAATCCCCTGGCATGTTTCTAACTCTACCATTTAGGGCAAGTCAGCTTGAGCATGTCCCAAATTGTACATCTCCTCCCTCTCTTATTTCCACTCTTATATTTAACAGAGATCACTTTTCAGTTAGATTTAAACACTTAAGAATAATTCTGTATTAATTACCAAGTTCAACCAATAGCATTAAGTAGAACAAAAAAATACTAAAAGGGATAAAGTATTAAGT
Source organism: Oryctolagus cuniculus (assembly GCF_964237555.1). Classification (NCBI taxonomy): domain Eukaryota; kingdom Metazoa; phylum Chordata; class Mammalia; order Lagomorpha; family Leporidae; genus Oryctolagus; species Oryctolagus cuniculus. The sequence continues at coordinate 100,098,027 of NC_091437.1, read as the reverse complement.
TGTTCATCAACAGTCTGGACAAGGGCTGATCAAGTCACCATTTCTCATACTGTCCATTTCACTTCATCAGGTTTCCTTATCAGTGCTCAGTTAGTTGTCACTGATCAGGGAGAACATATGATATTTCTCCCTTTGGGACTGGCTTATTTCACTCAGCATTATGTTTTTCCAGATTCCTCCATTTTGTTGCAAATGACCAGATTTCATTGTTTTTGACTGCTGTATAGTATTCTATAGAGTACAAATCTCATAATTTCTTTATCCCGTCTACTGTTGATAGGCGTTTAGGTTGATTCCAGGTCTTAGCTATTGTGAATTGAGCTGCAATAAACATTAAGTTGCAGAAAGCTTTTCTTTGTTTGTTTGACAATTTAATTTCCTTTGGGTAAATTCCAAGGAGTGGGATGGCTGGGTTGAATGGTAGGGTTATATTCAGATTTCTGAGGAATCTCCAAACTGACTTCCATAGTGGCTTAACCAGTTTGCATTCCCATCAACAGTGGGTTAATGTCCCTTTTTCCCCACATCCTCTCCAGCATCTACTGTTGGTAGATTTCTGAATGTGAGCCATTCTAACTGGGGTGAGGTGAAACCTCATTGTGGTTTTGATTTGCCTTTCCCTGATAGCTAGTGATCCTGAACATTTTTTCATGTGTCTGTTGTCCCTTTGAATTTCCTCTTTTGAAAAATGTCTATTGAGATCCTTGGCCCATCTCTAAAGTGGGTTGTTTGTTTTGTTGTTGTGGAGTTTCTTGATCTCTTTGTAGATTCTGGTTATCAACCCTTTATCTATTGCATAGTTTGCAAATACTTTTTCCCATTCTGTTGGTTGCCTCTTCACTTTCCTGACTGTTTCTTTTGAAGTACAGAAACTTCTCAATTTCATGCAATCCCAGATGTTAATTTTGGCTTTGACTGCCTGTGATTTTTCTAAGAAGTCTTTGCCTGTGCCTATATCTTGAAGGGTTTCTCCAATGTTCTCTAATAATTTGATGGTGTTGGGTCGTAGATTTAGATCTCTAATCCATGTTGAGTGGATTTTTGTGTAAGGTGAAAGGCAGGGGTCTTGCTTCATGATTCTGCACGTGGAAATCCAGTTTTCCCAGCACCATTTATTGAATAGCCTGTCCTTACTCCAGGAATTGGTTTTCAATCCTTGATCAAAAATAAGTTGAAGTAGATGTTTGGATTGATTTCTGGTGTTTCTATTCTGTTCCATTGGTCTATCCATCTGTTTCTGTATTAGTACATGCTGTTTTGATTACAGCTGCCCTATAGTATGTCCTGAAATCTGGTATTGTGATGCCTCCGGCTTTGTTTTTGTTGTACAAGATTGCTTTAGCTATTCGAGGTCTCTTGTGCTTCCATTTCAGCATCATTTTTTCCAGATCTGAGAAGAATGTCTTTGGTATTTTGGTTGGTATCACATTGAATAGATTCTTCCAATCTATTTATCAAAAGAAAAAAATGTCATTGACCTGTACTCTCAGGAGCTGTACATTTCACTGATTCAAATTTTACCCCCATTATAAAAATGAAAAAGGGAAAGCAGAAATGCTCAACTTTTTTAGGAAAATAATCTTTCCTCAACCTGGCAATGTCTTTCATGCACTACTATGGAAATTCTCACTCAGGCATAAAAATTAGAACAATAGAATGATGAATCCCATTTATCCACTTCTCACCTTCAGTAAGTAATTACCATAGTCCACTAGGTTAATAGTCACTAGACTAATCCTCCGCCTGTGGCGCCATCACCCTGGGGTCTAGACCCGGTTGGGGCACCAGATTCTGTCCCAGCTGCTCCTCTTCCAGTCCAGCTCTCTGTTGTGGCCCAGGAAGGCAGTGGAGGATGATCCAAGTGCTTGGGCCCTGAACCCACATGGGAGACCAGGAGGAAGCACCTGGCTCCTGGTTTCAGATCAGCGTAGTGCGCAGGCCACAGCACCAGCCTTGGCGGCCATTTGTGGGGTGCACCAACAGAAGGAAGACCTTTCATTCTGTCTCTCTCTCTCTCACTGTCTAACTCTGCCTGTCAAAAAAATAAAAATAAAAGTAATTACCATGTGCCAATTTCATGCAATGAATTTGTTAATGAGAAAGACCTACTAGCATTTGGAAGAAAATTATAATTTAACTAAAGTCTTTAGTTGGAAGATACAAGACAAAATGGGCTTTTATAGAATTCTGGTTTGTTTCACCCTCATGGTAATTATCTCTTTTGACCTTATATTTAAGGTATTAATTTATATTGCATCTCATCTATTAAGGTTTTTTTTTTTCATCTTGGCTTATCTTTTATTTAGTAAGGTAAAAAAAGGCCAATGTAATAAAGTTATATTTTTTATAATGTAGAGTTTAGGGACAGATATTTGACTTATCCATTAAGACATGGGTTTGGTCCTGGCTTTGCTTGCTAATGGACACTATGGGAGGCAGCAGATGATAGCTCAAATAGACAGGTCCCTATATGCTCCTACAAGGATGGAATTCCTGGCTCCTACCTTTGGCCTGGCCCACCCCAGCTGTTGGAGGCATTTGGGGAATGAACCAGTAAGTGGAAAATCTGTCTCTTCCCTCCACTGCCCTTTCAAATAAAGAAATGAAATTTAAGTGTACAACTCAATGGTTTCTAGTAAGTTAATAGGGTTGTGTTACCATCAGCACTACCATCCTCCCTGACCACAAAGAAATTTAAAAAAAATTAAAAAACACTCTCAATTCTTGCCCCACCCCACTTCCAGCCCCATAGCAATCACTAATATACTTCCTGTCTTGCCTTTTTCTGGACATTTTATATAAATGAAAATTGTAATCCACGGTCTTTTGTGTCTGAACATCTTTCACTTGGAAAAATGCCTTCAAGGATCATCCATGTTAGAGTATCTATCAGTAACTCTATTCCTTGTTATGATTAAAAAATATTCCCTTGTAGATATACCACATTCCAAATGTGTAAACCTCATACATTGTAATTGCTCAATGACCATGAGCTTTCATCTTCATTTTTTAACTAACAGTGAATTTTGAGAGTTTTTCCAATATTATGTCTTCAAAAAATGCTGAATGTCACTTTCATCTGTAGAGAACAGGTGCTCCAATGTGAATTTCATTGAGTTTTTATATTACAAAATAAATTGTTTCTAAGAGAATATTCATCTTAATTATTTCTCTCAAGAAATTTTTTGTGGTATGAACAGAAAGAATCTTCATGCTTTCTGGCCTGCTCACAGCACGCATCACAGATGGTTCAGCGTTTCTAGCTTACAAATTGCAGAAACTCTGGACTTTCTGAGCAGCCAAAACATACATCAGAATAGAAAAAAAGAATGGATTACTTTCCATTTATTAGTTCTCCACTGATCACATTACTCTAGAATATTATGATGAGAGTTTTTTCCATGCTATTTACATGGTAAAATATAAAGGGAAAAGAAATTACTTTCTTGAAAAACTCCAGGATATTGGTGTTGCAATCATCTCCCTTAATCCACCACTTGGAACCCAGTTCTAGGGTAATAACTGAGCTCTCCACGGTGGAAAAGGAAAAAGGCTTTTATTTCAATCAGCTGAGTCAAGAGGATGTTTGCCATTTTATTGGACAGATTTGTTTGAAATAAGACGTTTTCTTGGACCTAAAGACCAACATCTTTCCTCTGAAGGGTAATTGGTTGCAAAACCCTTCCTAATATGTTTGCTTCACTTACACCTCTGCTATAAATAGTGAGATGCCACCTTGAAAATAACCTGATGGTTTAAGATCATCTCTGATTTGTGTTGATGTCTTATTTGAAGTCTTCTCAAACTATAATCTGCAGTGATATAAAAATGTTTGTCTATTCGAAGAATAGATTCCTAGGGATCATATCAAATGGCATCTTCTACAAGGACCATTTTTCCCTCTCTGTTGACTAGAGAGATTAGGACAGTATTGTTAGTATTTCACTGCTAAGTGGTGTACAAAGTAGCCTGATTGTACAGGACCAGTATCTGATATAAATTAGAAGTTACCTAGAGGAAATCAAGTTGTATATAGGGAAGAATGTGGATTCTTCAACCACAGCAGTAATAATATATTTCTTCAGGATGCAAGTATTGCCTTAGGATATCATAGCTCTTGCATGTTATGAAATTAACCACTAAAAAATGCCCAGGCTAAATATGTTATTTCTAAAATAAAATATTAGTTTTGAAAAGAGGTGAAACAAACATCCTCACCTATTTTTTTTGATAGATGTTGATCCGGTAAAGAATAAAATCTGCAGAAGCAAAACAAACAAGCTTACCTATATTTACTTATAATCTCAATGCCATTAACAAAGTTATAAGAAACAATTTTAATCATTAACCTTTCAACAGTTAACCTTCTAAGTACACGGTTCATGTATTCCAGATTATTCAATTCCCTCTTTCCGATTTTACAGAGTAAAGCATGATTCTGATACCCTTGTCTGAAAGCAGATAATTAAATTACTTTTTTATAGTCTTCTGACTCCATGATTCTATGATTCATTGCACCTGAAAGTAGATCTCCAAAAGACTCCCTTGTTCACTAAGATGTTGAAGTTGACATCCCAAATACACATAAGAAAACTGATATGACACTAAAGCGAAATCAGCATAAGTATCTAAGTTCTCAGGAAAATCTTGGAGCCCCAGAGTCAGACTAGTATTTATTTTTCTTTACTATAAATAGCAAATTACATTTTAAGGTAAGTGGAAGCCATAGAAGGCTCTTAAAAACAGAAGCAATAATTTACACTCTTATCCTTTAAGGATACTCTCAAAGACATCCAATCCTTAACACTAATGAAATTTGTAGTTTTATTTAAGTACTTTCCTATTGGGTCGCAAAGAAATCCAATTCACTAAATTTATATGTTTAGCACTTTTAATTTTAGAACATCTAGGGTAAAATCATAACCCAACATAAGTTTTATTTCACTTTGATCCATTCAATTTTGTCTGAGTTTTTCCTCACTTTACGTAGAGCTGGAAATTTTACAAATCTTTGACTGAAATAAATGTGAAAAAAATCCAAATCTGAAGTTATTGAGTTGTATAATCATCATTTTCTATTTCTTCTATTTAATTCTTACTCCATTAACTGACCACAGCTGTTAGTATTGGCTCACTAATAACTTCTGAACTTATAACACCCTAAAACTAAAAGGGGAGTTCATTTAATACTGGCAATGCAGAGTTTTTGTGTAGACATCATCTCTGATCTTGAGAAATGTCCTGGCAATTTTATGCAGACTGAACTATGCTGAATGTCATCACATAATCTCTAGGCTTAAGGTATCTTCACTTCTGGGTGTAAATAGCGATGTGTCAGCAGCAGGGAAAAGATGTGTCTGCATGTGCAAAAAATCATCTTTGGCTATAAACCCAAGAATGCAAGAATTATAAATTTCATCTTTATTTTTCTGTTCTTAATTTTATTTCTATTTTAAAATCCATTTCCCCAAAAACATGAAACTAAACCTTGATAAATTCAAGGTCCAAACTACTATCAAACCCCTACTGTATTTGGGCTAAGAGAGCCTATTTGCTGGTTCACTCCCCAAATGACTACAAAGGCCAGAGCTGAGCCAGGCTGAAGCCAGGAGCTTCATCTGGGCCTCCCACAAGGGTGCAGGAGCCCAAGCACTAGGGCCGTCTTCCCCTGCTTGCCCAGGTGCATTAGCAGGGAGCTGTATCAGAAATACAGCAGTTGGGATGCCAAGTGGTGCCCATATGGAAAGCAGCAGCCTTACCTGCCACACCACAGTGCCAGCCCCAAGTCCATTCACTTTTTACCATCATTGAAACTGACAACATTTACCTCTGATATTCAATAGATTCTAAATGCAAAGACTTAATGGAAAGCATGAAAGCGAGGTGAATATATTACTTATTTAGTTACACTGAGGGTTTTTTCTAGGTTTATTAGAACAATAATTGAACAATTGTAGAGAGAAGTTTGGCCTCATAGATGCTGGTGAAGATGCCCACGTCCCATACCAGAATACCAGAGTTCCATATACAGCTCTATTCCTGACTCTGAGCTTCATCCGGTCTCCCACATGGATGGCAGGTACCCAAAACTAGGGTCGTCTTGCTAAGCTTTCCCAGAGACATTAACATGGAGTTAAATGGGAAGTGGAGCAGCCATGACTCAAACCGGTGTTCATATGGGATGCCAGAATTGCTTAAGTCATTGCTGTACAACATCAACCCCTATTTTTAGTTTTTTGAGGAGCTTCCATATTCTCAAAGTAGATGTACTAATTCACATGCCTACCAACAGCATGTAAGTGTTCACTTTTCTTATCATCCTTGCCATAATTTTTTAATTTTTATACTTTATGATGACCATGTTTTGGAATAATTTGAAATGAATTGGTATTAGTTCTTTCTCAAAAACTAGGGAGAACTCAGCAGTAAAATCTAAATTCTGCATTTTTGGGGGGGAGACTTTTTATTACTGATTCAATCTTATTACTGATTATTAATCTGTTCAGATTTTCTATGTCTTCATACTTCCATTTTGGTAAGTTTTTATGTATTCAGAAATGTACCTAGTTCTCCTAAGTTTTCCAATTTGCTAGTGTATAGTTATTCATAATGATCCTCAATGATCTTTTATATTGTATCAGTTATAATAGCTCCTTTTTTACCTCTAGTTTTATTTGAGTCTTCTTACTTTTTTTCTTAATTTGACTGAAAGTATATCAGCTTTGTTCATCTTTTCCAAAAATCAATTCTCCATTTCATTAATTTTTATATTTTTAAATTGCATTTATTTCTTCACTAATTTTTTTTATTTTTTTTTTATTTTTTAACAGGCAGAGTGGACAGTGAGAGAGAGAGACAGAGAGAAAGGTCTTCCTTTGCCGTTGGTTCACCCTCCAATGGCCGCCGCGGCCAGCGCGCTGCAGCCGGCGCTGATCCAATGGCAGGAGCCAGGAGCCAGGTGCTTTTCCTGGTCTCCCATGGAGTGCAGGGCCCAAGTACCTGGGCCATCCTCCACTGCACTCCCTGGCCACAGCAGAGAGCTGGACTGGAAGAGGGGCAACCGGGACAGAATCTGGCACCCCGACCGGGACTAGAACCCGGTGTGCCGGCGCTGCTAGGCGGAGGATTAGCCTAGTGAGCCGCGGTGCCGGCCTTCACTAATTTTTAATATTTTTTCTACTAACTTTGTGTTTGGTTTGTTCTTGTCTCACTCTTTAAAATGCACTATTAGGTTGTTTATTTGATTTTCTCTGTCTCTCTCTTTCATATGTAGGTGCTTATTTTTATAAACTTTGCTCTTAGTGATGCTTTTGCTGTATCCCAAAGTTTAGGTACTTTTTTTATTTTCACTAGTTTCAAGAAACTTTTTAATTTCCCTTTTGATTTCTTCAATGATCTGTTGTACATTCAGAAGCATGATGTTGAGTCTCCACGTATTTGTATAATTTCTAGAGTTTCTTTTGTTTTTGATTTCTACTTTTATTCCATTGTGATCAGAAAAGATATATGATGAGTTCAGTCTTTAGGAATATGTTGAGATTTGTTTTGTGTTCAAGTATTTCATCTTTCCTAAAGAATATTCCATATGCTAGTGAAAAGAACATGTATTCTGCAGCTGTTGGGTGGAAGATACTATAAATGTCTATTAAGTTCCTTTGGTCTATAGTGTAGTTTAAGTCTGTTTTTACTTGTTTATTGTTTGTATGATCTGTTCATTGATAAAAGTTAAGTGTTAAAGTCTGCGAATATCATAGTATTAGAGTTTATCTCTCCCTTTAGATCTAATAATGTTTGTTTTCTAAAATTGGTTGCTCCAGCATTAGGTATACATTTAAAATGGCCATATTTTCTTATTGAATTGATCCATTAATCATAATAAAGTAACCCTCTTTACTTCTTGCTATACTTTTTTTGCCTGAAAGCCTATTTCATCTGATACAAGTTTTGGTACTCATGCTCAATTTTACTTTCCACTTGCATGGAATATCTCACACTTTCTCCATGCTTATCTTTATTGGATTTTTTGTAGGCAGCATATTGTTGGGTCTTGCTTTTTTACCTTTGTATTTTATTTATTATTTTTAGATAATGTATATTTAATTTACATGATGGTCAAAGGCTTAATGTTCTACTAATTAATGAGTTCAATAAATAAAAATTAATAAGACCATAGTTCAGCCAGAATATAGGCAAGAGCTATAAACAATAATCGAATGAAAAGATGTTTAACTCCACTTATATAGAGTAAATTTTAAAAGTCTCAGATCATTAAAAGTATAGTACTATATAATTCTTAACAATTTATTTGACAAATATTTAAAACAAAGTTTGACAAAACACTATACTTGCTACAAAACTGATACATACTGGCATTTCTTTTTTTTTTTTTAATCCATTCAACTACTTGTATCTTTTATTGGCGCATAATACATGCTTTTCATATTTCTCTGTGTCGTCATTGATATTTGCACATCTGGTGGGTGATCTGTCTCTATCACTTTTGAATGATGGGTTTCCTGGATTCAGTCTTTTTTTCTTGCAGATATGTGATAAAATATTAGTTTGGTAGCCATTTTTGGCTTTAGTTCCAGTTGGACCCTGTAGTCTCACTATAACTTCATTTGTTGTAGTCAAACAGCAGTGGCAGGGGTCTGGAGTACTTCTAAGACCAGCAGAATTGCTCAAATCCCTCTTGCAGACTTCTAGCCTCCACTCAAGTGGGGAACTGAAGGCATAGCACTGGTGTTAGGTGCAGGGCAGCTACAAGAGCCCCTAGTTACCACCCGTGAGAGAGAAAGGAAGCCCAGGAGTAGCACTAAAACAAATGGGATATGTGGAACACTAGTCAATACCTGAGGGAGGGGCTAGAGTCAGAGGAGGTACACTGACACCAGAATGGATTCCACATGCAAAGCCCCTGCTACCACTTTGTGTGTATCTACCAAGCATAGGCAGTGTCCTGAGCATATATACAGTTCTGGCTAGCAGTAGACAGACCTGGCCAGAGCCATGGGAACCCTAACCAGGAGTCCCAGTTTGTGCAGGTCCCAGTGGTGACTGGGCAGGCTCCAAATCTAAGGTGTCTGGTACCCCTACTTGTATGATCCTGACAGCAGGAACACCCTGATGTTCTGCACCCTTGTCCCTTGCTGTATAAAGTTCTGGGTAGAATAGGGTTCTAGGTTCATAACTGCTCTAAAAGTGGTGGGGAACATCCAATCTACAGGCCCCATAAGGACCATGAAATTATTTGGTCTGACCTTGCCAAGGCAACCACAGGCAGGATTTAAAATTCAATAAATCTATAGCACACTAATTTTTAAGTTGACAACTTTGCATGGCCCATGAATGATATTATAAATATCTGTTGCAGTGGATTCGTTCTGAGATGAGGAGCATGGTGGGGGCAAGAGGCATGGAGTCACCACACAGACCCCGGGAGTTGGGTGAAAGTGGGCCACAGGCAAGCAGCCTGCAGACTCGGTTATTTCAGTTGGTACAGCAGCTTATATAGCCAAGACAGCCAATCCGGTCAAGGGGCGGTATATGCCCTAACCAATCACAGCCCGTTGTCAGGCAGTATCCGAAGCCATCCAATCACAGCCTCTTGCTAGGCAGGCTCTGTTGCCAGGTGGTTTCCTTGGGGGTTTCCCAGGGGGTTTCTGAAGCCACTCCTGAGTAACTGAGGCTTGCTTGCCAGCGGCCATCTTGGCATGGCCTTCTCATTCCACCACATTTCTCATTCCATCACAAATATCAAAATAAAAAAATAAATATCAAAATAGCCCTTGGCAGAAAAAATGCTCCATACACCTATGAGTTTATCAGATTCAGTTGGATTTCTGGAGTTCCAGTCTTTTTGCTAGCATGTAGAAAGTCAGTGGGTCCCCAGGGTTGAAGATATGGAGGAACACCTGTACCCTAAAGCTGAACAGACTCTGACAGTGATTCCTTTTGCAACATAGTGCTACACTGCCACGATATGTGATCTGTAAGATATAATGTTACCTCCTTCTCTGAATCAAAGCAACTTTGAGTTACCCATCAGCTGTGTTTACTGGGCTCCTAGTCCTCCCATAGCTACCAAAGCCCACGCAAGGCAGTCATGCAGATGAGCTCTGCTGAGGCTCTCCCATTTATGCTTTCCCCTGCAATGCAGATTCTCCCCAACTATGGATCCAAGATCTCAGTTTCCAGTTGGCTTTGTTCCTGTGTCTCTGTTGCTATTACTGGTTTTCAAGTCCTACCAGGTTTCCACTATTTCTTTACCAAGTTCCCACGTTCTTTGTCAGGAACTAACCTCAAAATGCAGCTGTTTATTTTTTGTTTGGTTCTTCTTTGTGGAGGAGGAGGCAAATGCTGCCCACCTCTATCTGGCCATCTTGAGGAAAACCTCAAATACTTGTGTGTGTGTGGTTATAAAACTTAGATCTATTCTCTTTGTAAATTTCAAATACATAATACATTATTATGAAGTGTGGTCACCATGCTGTATACTAGTTCCCCAGAATTTGCTCCTCTGAAAGTGTGTGTCCTTTGACCAAACTTTCTCCCTCTTTCCCCCACCCTTCAGCTCCTGGCAACCACTCATCTATGCTGTTTCATGAGGTCAACTCTTTTAGAATTCCACATAAGTGATATCATGCAATTTTTCTTTCTGCATCTGGCTTATTTCACTTAACATAATGTCATCCAAATAGCTTGAACAGATTTTTTAGAAAGCATGTGATTAAAATTTTAGGAAGAACATGATGCAGTATGTATAATGGGAGGAAGAAGGACTTTTCTTTTTCGTGACTTTTTCCACATGTATTCAGGAATTGGTGAAGGAAGTAGCAAATGAAAGAAACCCAGTAAAGTGTAGAATCAGAGGAATCAAAGGAAGAAAAATATTTCACATAGAAAAAGTACAGTTACCTATTGCATATGGACTTTAGAATTGAATAAGATGGAACCAGACAAGTGTCCATGTGAGTGCATCTGTTGAGTGTGATAATAATGACTAGAGGCAAATATAAGGCTGAAGTGGGTAAAGGAAACTTGTGAATAGACTTGAATGCAATGAGCCTGAGAAAGAAAAACAGCTGGAAGGAAACTGTGGGTGCCAAAATTTGGTCATATTTAAATGAGAAGACACAGAGCAGAGAGATTGCAAGAACAAGCACAAGTGACAGAAAAATGAAGAACCCAAAACCTCAAGGAGAGAGTAACTGGGTAGTTCTTGGGCTCCGGGCACAATTGCATGTGGCTGGCATACTGGATCAGCAGGTACTGGATTGTGATAATACATCTTATATGACTGGATTATGTTGACCTACAGATTAAAACAGAAATAGATAACTCAGGTAGAGGGGCAAATTTTAAAACTTGTTGCAGACTGTGTGTTAAACTGTCTAGCACCATCATGTTTTCAAAGAAAATAAGAATGACCTTATCTCCAGAAATGATAATTCCTTAAATTCGGCAAAGTTCACTTTATGAAACTCTTTGGACTGAGCTAACAAAACAGCTCATTATTGTGTGCATTGGCCTAAAAACATCATTCAGGAACCAAGCTCAAGATCAGATATCTCATGACTTCCCAAAAAACCACTCATCCTGAGGGGCCGGCTGTTTACTTGGTAGAACAGGATTCAAACTCCTAGGGCTCTTGCCTGGTATTCTAGTCCACATAGAAAGTAACACAGATTCATCAACTATTGCTTCCCAATTTTTTTAAAGATTTATTTATTTATTTATTTATTTGAAAGCCAGAGTTACACAGAGAGAGGAGAAGCAGAAAAAGATATCTTCCATCCGCTGGTTCATTCCCCAGTTGGCAGCAATGGCCAGAGCTGCACTGATCCGAAGCCAGGAGCCAGGAACTTCCTATGGGTCTCCTATGCGGGTGCAGGGGGCCACGGACTTGGGCCATCTTCCACTGCTCCACTGCTTTTCCAGGCCATAGCAGAGAGCTGGATCAGAAGAGGAGCAGCCGGGACTAGAACCGGCGCCCATATGGGATGCCTGCGCTTCAAGCCAAGGCGTTAACCCACTGCACCACAACGCCCACCCCTTGCTTCCCAATTTTTAAACTCCCTTTTGCATAGCAGGTCAGGAAGCTCTTTGAGATGAGGGGTTGCCATTCATTTCAGGGTCTAGCAGTGTCTAACCCAGAGGTGCTGTCCTGTTTGTTAGTCCCTGAATGGGTAAAGAATGGATGAATGAAAGGAATCTAAGGATTTTAATGGCCACCTCCTTCTTGGAACCATCTGCAATATTTGTTCCGTCTGTCCTCAGACAGTCTGGGAAATGTACTCACTCTGAATCTTTAGCATTTGCTAACTGCCTTCCCAGTAGCTTGAATTCTTCTCTTCACATATTCTAGCTCTCATGTGCTAATGGATGCTCTTTTGCCAAACATTAAAACTTTAATGATAATCACTAGAGAGCACACTGTTTCAAGCAAAACGCTCTCCATTTTTTAACCTAATTTAATAATTATCCCCATCCCCAATGTTGTTTTTTAAAACCTGGGTTTTCACATATTAAAATTGTGTCAAGATATGCTAATGATTTGAACCTTAACCAAATTATAGTTTCCAGAATGGAGTAGAAACCATAAACATAAAAACAGAAAATGTAAAAAATTGTCAAAGCTCAACACTGGAGTTGAAGACATGACTGAACATGTAAACATGAAGCTCTGCATGTCAACGAAATCCTCCCCAAAGAGAATGCAGGAGGCAGAAGGTGCCTAGTGCAGGAGTCTCGGGAGAGCCCATGAGCAGACAGGAGCCACTGTGATTAATGCGAAGGTCATGAAATGCTGAACTATCTCCCTGCATGGTTTGCAGGGTATCTGAAATACTCCCATCATGGCTCCAGTTCTTAGGAAATAGTATCATCTTCTGAAATGCGAGTATCCTAGTGAGACGTAACACATTATTATGAAAATGCTCATTTATATTTTCACTATTTTATATTTTGATCTGATGTATCGATATGTGTCTAAAGAGCAGTTAAGTCTATGAATGGAGGTGGCATGAACAATTATCAAATAGAGCTACTGTTTGTGGAAATGAGTGAAATTCTTGTAGTCAGTGTTAAATACTTTTAAATGATTCATAATTTCCTTTGAACAGAGATGCTGTTTTAGGCTAAACTTGAACTCCAGTTCATAAAACCTGTAATGTCAAGGATCAATCTGACTTGCACTTGGCGTAACAAAGTGTGGAAGTCGTGATAAATCTGCTGATTCAGTGGGAAGCTTTTGGAGTGAGAAGGAGTACAAAGTCTAGGCCGATTTTGTTTTATATAATAAGCCCCCATCTCATTCATCCTTTCAAATTACTTCAATATGTAAGCACGTGGCCACAAAAATTCAAAAAGTTCTCTTCACTCAGTCTATTTTATAATCCAATAGTTCAAAGGTTGAGATAAAAGGAAAGCAAAACCAAGTCAGCTTGTTTACAAGCTGCTAAATCCCTGTATTCCTCATCGTCAGTGTGATGTCTGCAGTACACCATTTTTATGTGAGACTCATGAAGCTGTGCATTCATAAATCTGCCACTGACACAGTAAAATAATAGTAAACACAAGGCATGATGTCCTGTAGACAAGAGGCCTGACTTTCATCATTTCGTTATTAGAAAGCATGAGATTTATTACCAGTCTAAGAGCTCCTTGCATTAAGTACCAGACCACTGAGCTTGAATCCTGGACTTTACAGAAAATACACACGAGTTGAGTTGAAGCAGTAATAAAAATGTGAATTTTTATTTGGAAACATATTATCAGGACACTTGACGATTACTGATTCACTTTTAAAACTGGCAAAGTAGGAGCTGGCATTGTGGCGCAACACTTTAAGCTGCCGTCTGTGTTGCTGACATCCCATATGAGTGCTGCTTTGAGTCCGGCTGCTCCACTTTCAATCAAGCTCCTTGCTTAATGCACCTGAGAAAGCAGCAGAAAGTGGCCCAAATCCTTGGGCCACTGCCACACACGTGGGAGACTAGTATGCAGTGGCACATGGGAGACCAGTATGGAGTTTCAGTCTACTGCCTTCCACCTGGCCCAGCAGCAAGCATTGCAACCATTTGGGAAATGAACCAGCAGGTGCAAATCTTTCTTTCTCTATGCCTCTCTGTCTCTCTAACTCTGCCTTTCATGTAAATAAAATAAATCTTTTTTAAGAAAATGGCTTATTATTAGCAATGCAAATTTTCATGTACTTGGAAGCATCCTCTTAAAAATTATATTAAAGGGTCCAGCGCTGTGCCATAGTGGGTAAAGCCACTGCCTATGGCGCCAGTATCCTATGTGGGCACCAGTTCAAGTCATAGCTGCTGCATTTCCAATCCAGCTCCCTGATAATGTGCCTGGCAAAGCAGCAGAAGATGGCCCCAGTACTTGAGTCCCTGCACCCACCTGGGAGACCCAGAAGAAACTCCTGGCTTCAGGTAGGACCAGCTCTAGCTGTTGCGGCCATTTGAGTAGTGAACCAGTGGATGAAAGGTCTTTTGTTCACTCGCTTGCTCGTTCTCCCTGCCTCCTCTCCCTGAACTCTGCCTTTCAAATAAATAAATAAATATGTAAAAACAACGGTATTAAAACCTAATTTTTAGGTTTTTAACTGATACATAAAAATTATTTATTGGGTATTTATTGTGCACTCCCGGGCACAGCAGAGAGCTGGACTGGAAGAGGAGCAAGCAGGACAGAACCGGCACCCCAACCGGGACTAGAACCCAGGGTACCAGCACCTCAGGCAGAGGATTAGCCAAGTGAGCTGCGGCACCGGCCCTCAATTATTCCTTTATGATGCACTTTCTTCTTTATTTTTTAAAAGTTATAACATTTTTATTAGAAAGAAAACATTTATGCATTTATTTAATCCACCAATAATCATTATTGACCAAGAGTTTACAATGTGTATTTGTAAATAGACCTAATTTCTGTGTAAAAATAAGTATGAGTTGACACTTTAAATAGTTTAGGGAATAGCAGTTTCCTAGAGAGTATTACATTAGATTATAATTTTTGCTAAACTCTAATTCATATTCTAAAGTTTAATATTGACTTTTGTTCCAGCAATTTGGCAGATACGATCAGTTCCCACTAAAAAATACCTAGAAACATAATAAACATAGTTTAACATAATAATCTCAATTCATTCGCCAAAAAAAAAAAAAAAAAAAAAAATCGATTCCAAAAAGTGATAGTGCGTCCCTGAAAAGGGACTTAAAAGCAGCTCAAAAATTCAACAACAAAATAAACAACCAATCCTGGTAAGAAATATGTAAAGGACCACAATAGTCAGTTCTCATAAGAAGAAACACAAATGGCCAACAAATAGGAAAAAGTGCTCAACGTCACTAGCCATCAGGGAAAAGCAAATCGAAATAAGATATCACCTCACCACGTCAGAATGGCTGTTATCCAAAAAGCAGAGTAACAAATGCTGAGGAGGATGTGACAAAAGGGGAGCTCTTACACAGTGTTGGTAGGAACGTAAATTACTGCAGCCACTGTGCAAGCAGTATGGAAATTTCTTTAAAAATTAGAAATACACTTGCCATATGATCCAGCAATCCCAACCTGGGTATTTACCCAAAAAACGTGAATATGCTGTATTAAAGAGATAGCTGAACCACCATGTTTATGGCAATGCCAAAATATGAACTCAACAAAGGTGACCTTCAATAGAGGAATGGATAAAGAAACTGTGGCATAAATACATATATACATATATGTATATACACATACATATATCATAGAATATTATTCAACTATAAAAGGATGAAATTCTACCATTTGCAGCAAAATAGATGCACTGGAGGACATACTGTTGAATGAAATAAGCCAGATACAGAAAGATAAATACTACATATTATCCCTTACATGTCAGAGCTAAAATTTAAGAAGAAAGTATTAAGAATAAAACAGGAATATCTGTATGTATCAGTATTGCTGCAAATTTAGTTGTGTCAATCTTTGTTTTATATCTTTGCCAAACCTATGGAGTGATATACTACTATAATTTTAATGATCTGTGATTAATTTTTAACTTAGTGTATATGAGTGAAATGGAAATATTTTCACTTGATTATTGTTTATAACCCTTGCCTGTATATTCCTACTGAACTAAGGTCATTTATGCTATTTATTTGTTGAACTCTTTATTTGTTGAACTCTTTATTTAGTAGACTACTAAGCCTCTGGCTGTAATGTAAATTAAAAGTATGTTATCTCAAAAATTAAAAAAGGAAGGAATAAAGGAGACAGGCAGAGAGGATGCGAAATATCATTTATTCTTAGAATTTTTTCCTAGTAACCACATTGAACAGGTCCTCTTTCTTGGTCCACATTAATGTTGGCCAATCCTCCGCATGCAGCGCCGGCACCCCAGGTTTTAGTCCTGGTTGGGGTGCCGGATTCTGTACCGATTGCTCCTCTTCCAGTCCAGCTCTCTGCTGTTGCCCGGGAGTGCCCTGGAGGATGACCCAAGTGCTTGAGCCCTGCACCCACATGGGAGACCAGGAGGAAGCACCTGGCTCCTGGCTTCAGATCTGCGCAGCCCGCTGGCTGCAGCACACCGGCCCTAGCGGCCATTTGGGGGGTGAACCTACGGAAGGAAGACCTTTCTCTCTGTCTTTCTCTCTCACTGTCTAACTCTGCCTGTCAAAAAAAAAAAAAATACCACATTAATGTGAGAAATGGAAAAAGAATAATAATGTTTTTCATGGACACCATAATTTAGTTTTATCTGTTGTTAAAACTTACACACAAGGGGCCGGCGCCGTGGCTCACTAGGCTAATCCTCCGCCTTGTGGCACCGGCACAAAGGGTTCTAGTCCCAGTCGGGGTGCCGGATTCTGTCCCAGTTGCCCCTCTTCCAGGCCAGCTCTCTGCTGTGGCCAGGGAGTGCAGTGGAGGATGGCCCAAGTACTTGGGCCCTGCACCCCATGGGAGACCAGGAGAAGAACCTGGCTCCTGCCATCGGATCAGCACGGTGCGCCGGCCACAGCACACCGGCCGTGGCGGCCATTGGAGGGTGAACCAACGGCAAAGGGAGACCTTTCTCTCTGTCTCTCTCTCTCTCACTGTCCACTCTGCCTGTCAAAAAAAAAAAAAAAAAAAAAAAAAAAAAAAAAAAAACCTTATACACAATGAAATTTGTGTGTGTGTGTGTGTATAATGGGGGGAACCAATATTAATGAAGAGTCACCAGGCATTTTATTTATATATATAAAATGCTCAAATATATATACACATAAATACACATGTACATGTACATACACACACACACACACACACACACACACATATATATATATATATAATTCTCCAGTGGGAGCAAACATTTAGTGCAGCAGTTAAGATGATGCATGGGAAACCCACCTCCCATATCAGAGTGCCTGAGTTTGAGTCCTGGCTCTGGCTCACCATTTTAGCTTCTTTCAAGTGTGTACTCTGGGAGGTAGCAGGTGATGGGTCAAGCATTTGGGTCCCTACCACCCATATGGGTGACCCAGGCTGAGTTCCCAGCTCAATCTAGTCCAGCCCCGGCTGTGGCAGGTATCTGCAGAGTGAATCAACGAATGAGTGCTCCTTCTCTCTCTCTCTCTCTCTCTCTCTCTCTCTCTCTCTCTCTCTCTCTCTCTCTCTCTCACTGCCTTTCAAATAAATTCAATAAATAAATAAATAACATTTAAAAGAAATTTTTCAATGAAGTCAAATGCTAGAACCAGTAAATATTTTAAAATATATTTTAACTTAAAAATATGAGAAGATGTAAGTTTATAAAATTACCAGAGAACTTTTTTTAAGGATATTTCACCATTTTTTTTTTCTGAAAGGCAGAGTGACAGAAAGGAAAGAGGGAGAG
Source organism: Oryctolagus cuniculus (assembly GCF_964237555.1). NCBI lineage: Eukaryota > Metazoa > Chordata > Mammalia > Lagomorpha > Leporidae > Oryctolagus > Oryctolagus cuniculus. The sequence continues at coordinate 100,080,155 of NC_091437.1, read as the reverse complement.
ACAGAGGGAGAGATCTTCCATCTGCTGGTTCATTTCCCAAATGGTCTCAATGGGCTGTGCCAGGCTGAAGCCAGGAGCCAGGAGCTTCCTCCGTGTCTTCATGTGAGTACAGGGGTCCAAGCACATGGGCCATCTTCCAGGAGTTTCCCAGCCCATTAGCAGAGAGCTGGATTGGAAGTGGAACAGCCAGGGCTCAAAATGGCCCCCTTAGGGGATGCCTGCACTGCAGGCCATGGTTTTAACCCACTGTGCCACAGATCTGTCTTCCAGAGAACTTTTTAAATAACCAAATAGAATTTCTAGACTTTAAGCCATTATGATAATTATTATTATCCAAATTCCATTTATGGCTGAAAGAGAGCAATAACAGAAAAATGTAGGAAAGGATCAATTTGAAAATGTAGCTATTACAATTTTTTATACTTAATGAGAAATAAGTCCTAAGAAAAAAAGGGAGATGAAAAAATGAGGTCACACTAATGAAGGCAAAATAAGGAATGAATAAAATGAACTTAATGGGCCAGGATGCAAGACAAGTTGAAAGAAACACAATGTTGCAAGGATTTTGCCCACCAGATATAAAAACCTATTGGAAAACTGTACAATGATGTCTTTATGGTATTGACTGAAAGATGAACTAATGATACAATAGAAAGCCCACACCTAGGCACATAGCAAAAATTGACACATGACAGATACCACTAAAAACCAGTAGGAGGAAATGAATTATTAAATGATGTAAAGATAATTGATCCTTCATAGGTGAAAAGAAATTATTTTATATCCTTCTTCACTTGTTCTGATAAACAAACAAAAAAAAAGGAAGTTAGAGAGAGATGAAAGACCTATGTGTAAAAAACATTTTGGGAATAAGAAAGGGAAGAGATGTGCAATTCAGGACATGCTCAAGCTGACTTACCTCAAATGGTAGAGTTAGAAACATACCAGGGGGCCGGCGCCGCGGCTCACTAGGCTAATCCTCCGCCTAGCGGCGCCGGCACACCAGGTTCTAGTCCCGGTCGGGGCACCGGATTCTGTCCCGGTTGCCCCTCTTCCAGGCCAGCCCTCTGCTGTGGCCAGGGAGTGCAGTGGAGGATGGCCCAGGTGCTTGGGCCCTGCACCCCATGGGAGACCAGGAAAAGCACCTGGCTCCTGGCTCCTGCCATCGGATCAGCGCGGTGCGCCGGCCGCAGCGCGCCGGCCGCAGCGGCCATTGGAGGGTGAACCAACGGCAAAGGAAGACCTTTCTCTGTCTCTCTCTCTCACTGTCCACTCTGCCTGTCAAAAAAAAAAAAAAAAAAAAACAAAAAAAAAAAAAACAAAAAAAAAAAAAAAAAAGAAAGAAACATACCAGGGGATTCCAATTCAATCCCATCAAGGTGGCATGTACCAATGCCATCTCACTAGTCCCAGTGATCAATTTCTGTTCACAATTGATCATAATGATAGGACTAAGAACCAAAGGGATCACATAAACAAGACTAGTGTCTGCAAATACTAGCTGATAGAATAAAAAAGGGAGAGAATGATCCAACATGGGAAGTGAGATACACAGCAGACCCATAGAATGGCAGATGTCCTAAACAGCACTCTGGCCTCAGAATAAGCCCTTAAGGCATGCAGATCCGGCTGAAAAGCCCATGAGAGTATTTCAGGCATGGAAAGCCAAGACACTCTGGGGGAAAAAAAAGAAAAAAAAAAAACCTAAATGAAAGATCTCCGCGAGTGAGATCGCAGTGGAAAGAACGGGTCATCAAAGAAGGAGGTACCTTTCTCTGAAGGGAGGAGAGAACTTCCACTTTGACCATGGCCTTGTCTAAATATGATCAGAGTCGGTGGACTCAGGGGGCTTCCATAGCCTTAGCAGCTCATGACAAGAGCCTAGGGTGATTACTGATGCCATAAACAAGAGTGTCAATTTGTTAAGTCAACAACAGGAGTCACTGTGCACTTACTCCTCATGTAGGATCTCTGTCCTTAATGTGCTGTACATTGAGATTTAATGCTATAACTAGTACTCAAACAGTATTTTTCACTTTATGTTTCTGTGTGGGAGCAAACTGTTGAAATCTTTACTTAATGTATGCTAAACTGATCTTCTATATATAAAGAGAATCGAAAATGAATCTTGATGTGAATGGAAGGGGAGAGGGAGTGGGAAAGGGGAGGGTTGCAGGTGGGAGGGACGTTATGGGGGGGAAACCATTGTAATCCATAAGCTGTACTTTGGAAATTTATATTCATTAAATAAAAGTTAAAAAAAAAACATTTTGGAAGAAAATCTTTTCTTACATTTTAGTAAAGAAGATCATCTTAAATCACACAAAAACAAAACACAAAAAGATTGGTAGATGTAACTACATTGAAATGTAAGACTCTGGACAAATATGATATATATTCAAAAGGGGAAAAGTTACATGTTAAAAGAACATACTTAGGGCCAGTGTTGTGGTGCCAGTGGGTTAAGCCTCTGCCTCAAGGCCAGCATTCTATGTGGGTACGGTTCAAGCCCTGACTGTTTTACTTTTTTTTTTTTTTTTTTTTTTTGACAGGTAGAGTTATAGACAGTGAGAGAGAGAGAGAGAAGGTCTTCCTTCCATTGGTTCACTCCACAAATGGCCACTACGGCCGACGCTGCGCTGATCTGAAGCCAGGAGCCTAGTGTTTCTTCCTGGTCTCCCATGCGGGTACAGGAGCCCAAACACTTGGGCCATCCTCCACTGCCTTCCCGGACCAAGCAGAGAGCTGGACTGGAAGAGGAGCAACCAGGACTAGAACCCGGCGCACATATGGGATTCGAGAGCCACAGGCGGAAGATTAACCAAATGAGCCATGGTGCGGGCCCCCTGACTGCTTTACTTCTGATTCATCTCCCTGCTAATATGCCTGGGAAAGCAGCAGAAGATGGCCCAAGTAACTTGTGTCCCTGTACCCATGTGGGAAACCTGGATGGAGTTCTAGACTCATGGCTTTTGCCTGGCCCAGTCTCAGCTGTTACAGTCATTTGGGCCATTTTAGAGGGATGTCTGCCTTTCAAATAAATAAATAAATATTTTAAAAGAACATATGTACTATCAGATTATGTACAATGAATACTTACAAATTAATAGAAGTGAAAATAATAATTCAATATAAAAATGGGCAACAAATTTGCACAATTTGTGTGCAGATCAGGAAAGTCTTACATATAATATACATAAAAGAAGATGTTGAACCTCATTAGTATCTGGATAAATACTAACTAAAACCACAATGAAATATCATTTCTTTTTTTAATAGGAAACTTATTTAATAAATATAAATTTCAAAAGTATAACTTTTAGGTTATAGAGGTTCTTCTCCCCATAGCCACCCTCCCACTCACCAACCATCCCATCTCCTACTCCCTCTCCCATCCCATTCTTCATTAAGATTCATTTTTAATTATCTTTATATATAGAATATCAACTCTATACCAAGTAAAGGTTTATACAGTTTGCACCCACACAGACACACAAAGTGTAAAGTACTGTTTGAAGACTAGTTTTACCGTTAATTCTCATAGTACAACACATTAAGGAGAGAGGCCCTACATCGGGAGCATGTGCACAGTGACTCCTGTTGTTGATTTAACAATTGACACTCTTATTCATGACGTCAGTAATCACCCAAGGCTCTTGTCATGAGCTGTCAAGGCTGTGGAAGCCTCTTGAGTTCACAAACTCCGAGATGATATAATAGCCTGGCAAATGTTTTAAAGTCTCTTAAGTCTAAGTTGGACAAGGTAAATTCTCACACACAGCTGGTGGAAACATAATTTAGTACAACTACTTTGACATCTAATTAGGTGGGAATTGTTCATACGAGTATGTGTGAGCAAAAGAGCATGTGCAAGAATGATTATTGACATACTGTATCACTAGTGAAAACTTGTAGACAACCTAAATATCTATCAGCAGAGGATTAGAAATTTTGTAGTATATTAACACAATGAAAATGAATGAACGGCAGTTACAAGTATGATGTGGTTGAATCTTGAAAACAGAATGTTGAGTTATGATTTAATTTATCTACATTTTTACACACAAAAAATGATATTATATACTTTATTGGCATATAGTATACAGATATATATATGGCCAAAAAGGTAATAAAGTTGAGAAAGAGCATCTCTAGTTTATCTGTAATGATTTGTTTCTCTTTAGACATTTTAAGAGTATAAAACACGGCCGGCGCTGCGGTTCAATAGGCTAATCCTCCGCCTTGCAGTGCCGGCACACCGGGTTCTAGTCCCGGTCAGGGCACCGGATTCTGTCCCGGTTGCCCCTCTTCCAGGCCAGCTCTCTGCTGTGGTCAGGGAGTGCAGTGGAGGATGGCCCAAGTGCTTGGGCCCTGCACCCCATGGGAGACCAGGAGAGGCACCTGGCTTCTGCTTTCGGATCAGCACGGTGCGCCGGCAGCAGCACGCCGGCCGTGGTGGCCATTGGAGGGTGAACCAACGGCAAAGGAAGACCTTTCTCTCTGTCTGTCTGTCTGTCTGTCTCTCTCTCTCTCTGTCCACTCTGCCTGTCAAAAAAAAAAAGAGTATAAAACACATAATATATTTTATGAATTTAAAACGAAGGACAATGTGAATGAATCGTAGTTAAAACATAAATTAGATAATGAGAGAAATACATACAGTGATTCATAGCTAAAGTACTGGACTCCAACTTTACTACAATTTATTATATCTATAGATTTTTTTCTTTAAGATTTATTTATTTATCTGAAAGTCAGAGTTACATAAAGAGAGATCTTCCACCTGCTGTTTCACTCCCCAGATGGCCGCAACAGCCAGGGCTGGGGCAGGCTGAAGCCAGGAGGAAAGAACTTCTTCCAGTTCTCCCATATGGGTATCAGGGGCCCAAGCACCCAGTCATCTTCAGCTGCTTTCCCAGGTGCATTAGCAAGGAGATGAATGGGAAAAAAGAGCAGCCGAGACATGAACCAGTGCCTACACGGGATGCTGGCATTGCAGGTGCAGCTTTACCAGCTGTGCCACAATGCCAGCCCCATATCTATAGATCTTTAACAAACAAATAACTTAATTACTTTGAACCTTACTTGCCCTGTTGATATAATGAGGATGTAACCCAGATAATCTCCAAGATCCCTTATAGCTATAAAATTCAACCCATATCCCTTTAGGGGATTTGCAACAATGGAAGCATGAATGCTAACTTGAATTTTAAACCAAATTTGAAAGTCACAACATGAACTTACACTTGGATATTTTCCCATGGCTTTTTATACCATTCAATTATTCATCACAATGTTTATAGTCATTTTATGTCATTACCCTATCACTTATTCTTTCCAGCCATATTCACCTGTGTTTGACCTTGTTGATGGCAAAAAATTATTTATAGCACCAGTTGTTCAAAGCCTGGACAGGTTCACCTTCTGCTGTATTATGAGGGATATTTGTGTATCTGTTATATTCCATAAAAAATTTTTAGTCCAAATTTAATCACTAGAGTTTTTGTTGTCTCTTTTTTAGTGTAAGAAACAGAAATTGATTCTCTTTGGTTGATGAGGTATAAGGGCCAGAGGAAAGAAAGACTTTGGAAGGGTTCTGAGTATCTCTTGGAATCAAATGGAGAGAGAGTTTAGAAAAGGGAAATTTCAATATTTTCTACACCAAAAGTTTATTGGCCTTCTCTCAAAAGCTCTATCATTTTCAAAACTGGGGCTGAAAAATATTCTCCATCATCTGGTCATTGATTTCCAATTTTAAAATTCCTAGGGTACAGCCTTGGTCCAGCTCGGGCTCAATTGGCTGTATGTACAGAGTCATGTATTATACACAAAGTCATTAGGGGTCTACTCTTGAATCTTAAGTCCAAGTTCCAGAAAGTAATAATTAGAATCAAGAAGGCAATCCCAAAGTAGTCTCCAGTGAGCAATCTATGCCATGACATAGGTCAGATGAGGAGAACGTGTTTGTCTGCTTTTTATTAACAGTTTAAAGTGTTTCACCCTGGAATCAGCACAATCGGATGCATTGTGAAAATATTTCCAAACATTTCTCTTACTCTTGACATCCTAGGGATGATTTGATCTCATTAATATTTATGTGCCAATACTAAGCCACAAGTTGGAGTGTTTTCTCCTATTAGTCTCATAATTGACTGGTACCCTTCAATGTCTAGAAACATTTGCTGATTACCTTTAAAGATATAATCAACTTTTTTATATCCCAGCATAACAAGTTGAAGAAAAAGTACAGAGTAATCAGAGTTGATAGGTATTTGCGGGAAGCAAAGTGGAACTGTTCCTCAACATCTTTTATTGAGAATCAACATGGAAATCATGACAACCCAATTCAAAGTTTGCATACCATTGAAGATGCTTACTATTTGAGTTGAAAGCTAATGAATTTGCTGGATTTTCTGGAGACCTAGAATCCTTCTGCTTCGATACAACCTTCTTTAGTTGAATGATTTAAAATACAGATCTGTTCCAAGAATTTTACAACTGTGAAAATTATCCTCTTTATTATTCAAGCTTCTCATTTGAATTGAGTGGAATAAGGAATAAAGACAGGCACAGATTCTTGTTGAAATGATTTCAACTTTTGCTTCACTCTGTAATTGACTCTGAAGGACCAATGAATATATATTCCTGTGTTTTCCAGTGGAATGTTTCTCCAACTCTTTGAAAATAGTAGTCACATCATGACAGTCAGTCTCCCCATATCTTGATTCATGTTCATATTTTTAATTTTTATTAATATAAAGAGAACAGATTTCATATATTTTATGGGTACAATTCCAAGAAGACAATCATACTTTCCTTCCTCACCCTATCCCTCCCTCAGTCCCCATCCCTCCTTCCTTTTTGTTCTTTAATTTTTTCAGACATAGTCTCAACCCACTCCATAATCACAAGCTTAATAAATAATATTTTATATCACTCTTTCTCCTGCTCTAAATTGTAAGCTTCTTGGATTACAGAAGAATATATTTTTCACTAAATTAAATATATATTTTCTCATTATTTAATATCTCTCAGTATCTTAGGTTCTATGTTATACCACAATGTTGAGGAAGAAATTTCTAAGAATTAATGTCCAGTAAGGGTTTGCCATTTATTTTTTTAATTTTACTTAAGTTATACAATTTCATTCGTATATACAGATGTAGGAACATAGTGACACTTCCCCTCTACCCTTCCTCCCACACACACACACCAGCCATTCTTCCTCCTTGCTCTCACATTCCCACTCTTAATTTTCACAAAGATCTATTTACAGTTTACTTAGTGAACATATAGTTAACCCTACACTAATAAGATTTCAACCAATGGGATGAAGGAAAAAAAAAAAAAAACACTGTTCCTCAATGGAAGAAACAAGGGCTGTAAGCAATCATGGAATCTCAAAATGTCCATTTCAATGTCCAATAAAAGTTGTTCCATTTATTTTATTTACAAGTAACATTGACTCAAATTACTTTCATGTCAGTAGAGAAGAAATTGTATTATGCAAAAAAAGTACTACCATTTACTTGTAAAATAATCTATTTTAATAGAGGTTACAAAAAGCTGAGCTGAAATGTTAAAATTTTTAAAACTTTATTCTCTACCAAAAAAATAGACTAGAAATTTGTGTTGTAGAAAGGATAATAACTTGGGGTATATTAGTCTAAACCCGAATCTATGGGAAGATGAGCATTTCACTTTGTGTGTATTCACCTATCACTTGCTAATTTAACTACATGAAGAACTATCATAGGATGAGTATAATTCCTTATGGAACTGGTGAGAACAAGAGCAATTTGTGGATTTATGGTTGTCATTGGAAAGTCTGAAGATAAGGATGTGAGATGAGGTCTGTTCCATTCATGAAGAAACTTGGCTAAAATCCTTGGGGCATTTTACTCACATCCAATATAGACCAAGTGGAACGAGAACTCATGTGGCACTTTATGAAAGCCCAGAGCCATTCCAGATCCCATCTCCTTTGATCTTGCTTGCACATTGTAAGAATAGGCCACAGCACAGAATCTTCTGTACAATGTATTTTAGCACTTGATGGAATTCGTTTCAGTACTTCATTTTAAACACTGAAGATATGCTGATAGCTTAATCATGTCATGAAGAAAGATCTGTGCTCTGCTCCAACAAGCATTTGTACAGACTAATGCAGGAAGAAAGTCCCTAGACTGACACTGGAGACACTGAGGAACAATAAAATGATCACAGCCTCTATTCTTGAGGAAATAAGTATTTAAATGTGCAAAGAGTTAGGCAAACAGTCCAAGAAAAAAGTCATCACAACACTGCTTTCACTTCAGATACCAGCTGCAAACTCATGGGCCATCCTCACTTCAACCCAACTGACTACAAATGCAGGGGTTCCCACAATCACCCTCAGGTCCACTGTAGGTCTGATAGATCATAGTTTGATAAAAAGACTCACTGGAAGCTATTGGACTCACTGTCACACTCACTGTAGACACACGTACAAATTAGAACAAGTCCAAGGAAGAAACGCATAGAGCAAAATCTGAGTGGTTTCCAAACACAGAGTTTTTGGTCATGCCATTCCTGAGGAGTCACAGTCCTCATTTTTGATAGTTATCAATGAATGAGAATATACACAGAGCACTGCCAACCCAGCAGCCCAGCAAGCCTTTGGAATTGAAAGCTTGTATTGGGGTTTGTTCACATACTGCCTATGGAACTGAGCCTCACTGGCTCTTTACTCTCCAGTCCTTCTACAGTTTAGAATTTATAAAGCATGCCCCAAAGCCCTCAGACAGACAGTCCTATCAGTCAGGATGTTCCAGCCACTAGAGATCACCTCCCAGGAACCAAAGACAAAGGCTGGAACTCTGTCACACTCTGTCACATGACATTGAGGGAAAGCAAATCTGTTCATTAAATGGAAGGGTGAGGTGCTGACAGGATATAAAACTATTGATGCATAGAATTTGTTTGGATCCTGAATACCAAAAATGGTTTAAAAATGTGTGTGTGTGTGTGTGTGCTAAGAGTGGGCAAACTTTGAATTTAAACCATTTGGGAAATGTTGTGCTGGGTGAAAGTATGCCAACCTGATGTCACAGGATTTGTAGTGCCTGCTTCTTATTTGTCCTGTTTTACAATTAAGCACGCACACACAAAGAAAATTTACACAGCGCAAAAGCCTGGTTTAGAAGAAACTAGCTGCTATTCTACTCCCTTTAGTTGTTTCTTCCTTCCCTTCTTAATGGAGGAAATTTTCTTTTATGTCAGCTTCCTCTCCCATTGTTTACAGGGAAGAAATGCGGTAAAGGTGCTCCTTACCTTTCTCTGAGAACTGATAAAATATGTGCTTTTCCCCCATGTAGCTTTCTTCCATTTCACAAGTATATTTCTCATTCTTTTTTAAGAGCTACAAAGAACCATATTTCCTGTTTAAAAATTTTTAAAAGAAAAAAAGAAACTATATTCTATAACCACATGGTACAGATGCACCATAATTTATTCAACTGCTTGTTTACTGGGTGCTGTGCGGTTGTATATAGTCTTAAGCTACTCCAATAATGCTCGAATGAAAGCCTTGTCCACATTCATTATTGTATTTTTGTCAATGACATAAATTCCTACAAATAGAGTTGCTTGGTCAAAGGATAAATGCAGACACTATCTTGCAACAACATATTGCAGGCAAATCAGCAATGTATAAAAATGCCTCTCGGTTTCTCCAACTGAGTATGTTGTGCATCGTTCACCTGTCTCATAATTGAGAAACAGCATTCTCTGCACTTTCAATTTCTTTTGCGAAGACTTTGTGCATCTTTTTCTATAACTATGTCATATGCCTTTGTTTTTCTCTGAACGATGTTCATTTTTGTAACATATCCTTCCATGTGGTTGGTAGTCTTCTCCTTTTGGGAAACAGTGTATTAGGGAGGGTGAACTTACATCCATGCTACCAGATGGAAATAGGTTTTCCCAGTTTTTCATTTTTTTTTAACTTTACTTATCATGTTTTTGCCATGCAAAGGTATATTTTTTCTAAGTGAAATAAAGAACACTATACTCTTTTCCTTATTTGTTACACATACCTTCCGCAGTGCATGTTATGTCCCCACGAAAGTCACCCACTGGAGCCCAAATACCTCAGAATGTGGCTGTATTTGGGTATAAGGCCCTTAAAGTAGTAATGAAGTTAAAGTAAGGTCCCATGGGTGGGCCCTGATTCAACATGCCTGGTGTCCCAGTAAGAAGAAGAGTCTAGGACACAGATGCATGCAGAGGGAAGACCACGTGGAGGCACTGGATGATGACCATCACAAACCAGGGAGAAAAGTCCTGAGAAGAAATCAACCCTGCTGGCACTTTGACCTTGAGGGAAAACCACATGGAGGCACTGAATGATGACCATTACAAACCAGGGAGAGAAGTCCTGAGAAGAAATCAACCTGCTAGCACTGTGACCTTGAACTTATAGCCTCCAGAACTGTGAGGAAGTAAGCATCTGTTGTCTAAGCCCCCAAACTGTGCTGTTCTGGCAAAAATACCACAAATATTGTTCTGATGGGTGGATTTTTCATTCTTGTTTATACAATAAGTTTCAATTTATTAATTATTAATAAAAATTTCATTAATTATTCTAATTGTATAACTGCTAATTTTATTAATGAGTTGTCATTGTTTCTGATATTATTAATTAATAATCATTAATGAATAATAAGTTCGAACTTATCTCTTAGACTTTTAGCTGCTTCTGATTTTCTTAACAAAACAGCTGTGGGGTCACGTTTCATATAGAGCATGGATACCCTTCCCACCTACGTAGTTAGTTCTCCGGTTCTACCGTGATGGTCACAAAAACCAACTCTGTATTTCACTGCTGTTTGGGGGAAACATCTCTTCAAATAGGATGATTTTTTTCATGTTTCTCCTAAGGGATTCTTTAGGGAAATTTGAAAGACTGTACAATTGAAGCAGTGAAAACTCTCAGACGCAGCTTTCGGGAGTCTAGCCACTCAAAGATTAGAAGGTGTCTGGAGAGGCCAGTGCTATGACACAGCGGGTTAAAGCCCCGGCCTGCAGTGCTGGCATCCCATATGGGAGTCCCAGCTGCTCTACTTCTGATCCAGCTCTCTGCTATGGCCTGGGAAAGCAGTAGAAGATGGCCCAAGTCCTTGGGCCCCTGCACCCACGTGGGAGACTCAGAAGAAGCTCCTGGCTCCTGGCTTCGAATCAGCTCAGCTCTGGCCATTGCAGTCATTTGGAGAGTGAACCAGCAGAATGGAAGACCTCTCTCTCTCTCTCTGACTCTACCTCTCTCTCTGTAACTCTGTCTTTCAAATAAATAAAATAAATCTTAAAAAAAAAACACACAACTAGAATTCCAGTAATCACAGTGTTTCTTAAAATATCCCCTGACTGGGTGTCATGAGGCATAGTTATTGTTTTAATTTTTATTATATTTTAAAGATTGATTTATTTATTTGTGAGAGAGTCTTCCAGACACAGAGAGACAGACAAAGAGAAAGATCTTCTGTCAGCTGGTTCACTCCCCAAATGGCCACAGTGGCCAGAGCTGGGCTGATCTGAAACCAGGAGCCAGGAGCTTCTTCTGGGTCTCCCATATGGGTGCAGGGGCCCAAGCACTTGGACCATCTTCTACTGCTTTCCCAGGCCATAAGTAAAGAACTGGATCAGAAGTGGAGCATCCGGAACTCGAACAGGCACCCATATGGGTTGTCGGTGCCACAGGCAGAAGCTTAGCCCACTACACCACAGCGCCAGCCCCTAATTGTTTTCATTTTTAGCATGAACTAAAATTTTATTTCTTAATTAATATAAACGATAATAATCACATAAGCCACATAAGTCAAAAGTTACCTTAGAAAAGGTTTATGGAAAGAGTAGTAAATTCTGTCCACCTGTGTCCCACGCAAGTTTCTTGCCATCTTCCTCTTGTAGAGCACTGAGAATGAAAGTTGAGTGCAGACTGCCTGTATCAATAGTTCACATTTTTATCTGGCTTCTGAGTGAATGTGTTGGTTCATTGGATTTTTCAATAATGACCTATAGTTCAAAAAATTCCTCTTAGGGTACATTGATAAATGGGGTTGAGATTGGAATGGATGAAGTATTTTTATAACAAGACAAATGATTGTCCAATGAAAATGAATTCTCTGAGGCTCATGGTTCCATTGTTGAGAAGTGTTATAAGTTTTTATAAGTTTTGTCCATGTCAACTGTATAATCAAACATCCCAAGACTTTTCAGCTTAAACAACAATTTTAAGAGCATTTTCTCATAATTCTGAGTCAGTAACTCGGGCTGGGTTGGGCACAGCTGAAAGGTTCCCCATGGGATCGTGCATGTGGCTGCCGTTGCTGGTCTTTCCACCAGGACTAGCTGCTGTGTGCTCACTTGTCAAAGGTTTGGTTCTGTTTATTAGCTGGATCGCTTGTCTCTCTCAGACCAATACCAGCTTCTTCACAAGACAGCAGCATTCCAAGAAGGAAAGGTCTTTTGTACAAGCATTTTTCTAGCCTCTGTTTGCATCACATCTTCTCATCCCAGGGCCAGTTCCAGAGTCCACATTAGAAGGAACCACAAGTGAGGATAGAAGCAGAGAAGTGTGATTTCTAGGACAGCATCACTATAGGTGTTAGGCACTAAGCAAGCATAGTGTTTTGAGGATAGATGCCTGTGTTCTCTGGGTGAGGTGAGGGAAAGAGTAACAGAGAAAAGACTTAAAACACTGAGACAGTTATATTCTATAAAGTTCCAGTGTAACCTACATGAAAAAGCTAAATTTTTTAAAAAGCCCTGAGAATATGACCATATTTTATTATAAGTAATCATGGAGAATTCTGTTCCAGGACAGAAAAATGAAAGTCACAGAAGTAATAGAGATATCTGATATTAGAAAAGTTTCTTCTATCCAGCATTCACTCTATAAGAATCTATTTATTCACTTATTTACTTACTTATTTATTTATTTATAACTATCCTGGATCTAAAATCTCTTCCAGGAAAAGAGAAATTGGTATTCATTAAAAGTAAGATAGAACAGTTATACAAGAAAGTTGTATTTCCAGCTTTAACTATGATGCACAGAATTGCAAATATTCCTAGGAAGAACATTCAAAATATAGTTGGTCTAAATGCAATGTGGTATCGTGGATTGAGTCCTAAACAGAAACTTTATACTCAAAGGCTTAAATAAATTTTCACTTTTAATCAAATAAATTCCAAAATATTCAACCTTCTGTATGATTAATGGGAAAACTTGTAAAACTAATGTACAGATATATCCTGTAGTTTGACTACCAATATCTTATGATACTTAACTGCTGCTCCTCCGCACGCGGAGGAGCCGCACCGGACCGGGCGCTTGTTGTTCCCTTTTTTATTCATGGCTGTGGCCATAATTACACCTGAGTATGTATCTACAGTGACGTGAACACAGCTTTGTCGCCCAAAAGAGGGGATATGTGTAACGTCCATCTGCCAGATATGTCCTGGTTTAAGGCCACGGGGATTGGCTCCCGCAGGAATCTTTGGAACTATGGTAACAACGCACTTTTCACAGGATCTAATGATATCTTCTGCTTGCTTGCGGGGAATATTAAATTTAAAACTTAAAGTGTGGGTGTTAACATGCCATTTAGAGTGATATTCTTTAGCTTGTTCCAAAGCGGTGCATGCAAGCAAGAATCTTGAATAGTGATCTGCCATCATGTTTCCTCGAGTAAGTGGGCCAGGTAAATTAGAATGAGCTCTTATGTGGCCTATGTAAATAGCATGCTCTCTTTGATTTAATAACCCCTGAATTTCACTTAGATAAGAATAGACTGAGGAGGATTTAAGAATAAGGCACTGTGTAGCGAGCATCTGAACTGCATTCACCACATATGCACTATCAGACAAAATATTCATGGGTGCGCTCTCTCTGCGTAATACTGTTGCGATAATAGCTAATTCTGCATGTTGTGGAGAAGGGGATGCTGTTAAAACGAAATATCGTTGATTGTTAAATATAGCTGCTCCTGTTCCGCCTTTAGCTCCATCCGTAAATACGGTAACTGCCCCTTGAATTGGATCCCTTCGCACCTTCTGCACCCGTTTTATTGAAACCTGTGTGCAGAAGTTAACAAATGGATGGCGAGGGTAGTGATTGTCAATCTCTATTTGTAGAATGAGAACTATGTATGCCCATTGCCAGCATTCCCTTGTAAAGGCTTCTACTGCCTCTTGAGCAAAGGGAACTACACATCGCTTTGGAGTCTTCCCCGCCATTTCTGTCGCCTTTTTTATTGCTGTTAATATTAAATCGGCCACCGCAATGCCTTGGGTGTATAGTACACGCGGTGCATGTGAATGTGGGTATACAAACAACAAGGGTCCTCCTTGCCAAATGACTGCGAAGGGATACAGCTGTTCCATAAAAATTAATATTTCTAGGGCTTGTTGTGGATCACATCTTTCCATCTGCATTGCTTTAATTTGTTTTTCAATTTTCTGTAACGCCAAGCGGGCTTCTATTGTCAATCTACGAGGGGAATCAAGCTGGGCATCTCCTTCTAAAATATTGAATAATGGCATCATATCTTCGGTAGTTAATTTACAATAGGGCCTCAACCAATTTAAATTGCCACATAATTTTTGGAAGTCATTAAGGGTCTGTAACCCATCTATTGCAATTTCAAATTCTAATGGGGTTACCTTTTCAGAAGTTACTTTAAGTCCTAAGTACTGTACTACTTCCCCTTTTTGTATCTTCTCTGGCGCTACTTGTAACCCAACTTTTTCCAAATATAATAGCAGCAGCTTATATGCTTCCATTAGGTGACTTTTACTTTCAGCCGTTATTAACAAGTCATCCATGTAGTGTAAAATTTGTACTTTTGGGCACTGTTGTCGAACCGGCTCTACTGCCTGGTCAACATATAGCTGGCATATGGCAGGACTGTTAGTCATTCCTTGGGGAAGCACCTTCCATTCATATCTTTTGTCGGGACCTTGATGATTAATGGAAGGTACGGTGAAAGCAAACCTCTGAGTGTCTTGTTCATGTAGAGGTATGCTAAAAAAGCAGTCCTTTAGATCGAGTACTATTAGTGGCCAATGCTTTGGGATCATAGTAGGAACCGGGAGTCCGGGTTGCAATGCCCCCATGGGTTGCATCTGCTGATTAACAGCCCGTAAATCATGCAACAACCGGTATTTCCCTGATTTTTTCTTTATCACGAATATTGGCGTATTCCATGGGGAGGTTGATGGTTGCAAATGGCCTGCCTCTAATTGTTGTGATACTATATCATTTACCGCAGCCAACTTTTCCTGGGTAAGGGGCCACTGTGGTATCCACTTTGGCTTGTTGTCCAGCCATGACAATGGCAGCGGCTGCATCTCAGTGGCCCCCACGAAAAACCCGTGTCCTGTCTTTTAAAATCGCCTATGGGCTGGGCTAGGTCCCTTCTGCCTTCTCTGGAGCCTAATCCTCTCTCCTGATATCCCTTTTTATACATAATACGCCGTCCTGTAGAACTCTCCAATTGATCCTCATTTGTTAACGTCAGTCCCAATTGTTCTAAAATGTCTCTTCCCCATAATGTGATGGGGAGTGCACTAACATAAGGTTGCACATTTCCCTTGTTCCCTTCTTGATCCTGCCAATGAAGCACCTGAGCACTCCTTGATGGTGTCATGGCCGCACCTAGGCCTACTAAAGTATTATCTCCTGGCTGAAGGGGCCATGACTTCGGCCAATCATTTTCCGAAATTATACTTACATCCGCACCTGTGTCTAGCAGGCCCTGAATTGACTTTCCTCTAATGGTTAAGGTCCACAGAGGTCGATCTGCTAGAGATAGGGACAAGGCTGCAAATTTCTCCCCTTGGGGTCCATTAACATCCTGCGCTCCAATCATGATCAGTATTTGAGCCACAGGTTCTTCTGGTTTGATTTGAATAATACCCTTTGTAGATTGTATTAGCACTTTTAACTTATCACAAGGTAATTGAATGACTCCGGTGATGACCATTAGGCCTCTCAAAGCATTTGTTTCTTTTCCTACGATTATTCCAAGTCCGTTATGCTCCGCTGAAATTGTTTCTGCCCTCACCTCTATGGCTTGTGGCCCCATTTGAGGTGTCAGTACCGAATATTCGGTGGCTCGTAACTCTGCGCGGTAAATATTTGGTTTTGGGACCGTGGCACCCACCGATTGTTTTGGCCCCGGGGTGCAGGGGCCCACATTCCGTTTTTTTGCTGTTGACCATATACACCTGATCTTCTTATGGGGCCCGGCTCATTTGGCATCCTCTGGGGATTGCCTGCGCTGTTTATTTTAAAGTAACATTCACTGACCCAATGATTTCCTCTTCTACAGCGTGGGCAAAGGCCTGGTCTTCTCGAGTTCTCTATGCCCTGCCGATCTCGGGCTGGAAATCTGGCCCTACATTCTCTCATTAGATGCCCTTCTCGACCACATTTAAAGCATATACGTCCCCTCATGTTCTGTCTAAATTGTCGGGTTACTGCTACTGCAGCATGTGATCCAGAAACTACATCATCCATGACATCCCTACAGATTTTCAAAAAGGTAGGGATGTCCTTATGCTGCCATGGTCTAAGAGCTTCCCGACATGTTTTATTGGCCTGCTCATACGCCAATCTTTTGACTAAGGGCATTGCTTCTTCCACGGTTTCGAAAATGTTTCCTGCTGCTTCCATTAATCGGTTCACGAAATCAGCGTAAGGCTCAGTAGGGCCCTGTACTATCTTAGTTAGGCTGTGTCTTACTTCTCCTTTTCTGGGTATCACCTTCCAGGCTCTCCTTACTATTTCTCGCACCTGTAAGAGGACAGCTGTTGGTAATCGGGCCTGCTCATCGGGACTGGCAAATCGCCCTTCTCCATTTAACATTTCCTCATCCCATGCTTGATTCCCTGTTTGATAGTTCTGCTTTGAATATTCTCGCGCAAATTCTTTATAGGCAGCTAGCCACAAGAGGAAGTCACCCCCGCCTAACACCGCCTTTACTAAGTTTCTCCAATCCTCAGGTATTAGGCCTTGCTGCCCGATGTTATCAAGGATTGCCTGAGTGTAACTTGCATGGGGCCCATACAATTGTACTGATTGCTGCAACTCTTTAAGTAATTTATGGTCAAGAGGCGTCCATCCCCTGTTTCCCTGTGGATCCTGAATTACAGGAAACACCTGGCCTGGTTCCTGGTACTGCTCCCAAGCAGGTTTTCTATAAACAGCTCCCCTTTGCTTGTTTTCGGTTCTTGGCCTTTCTAGCTCCTCCTGCATACCTACTCCCTCCATCACTCCTTCTTCCTCCCACTCTTCTTCAATCTCATGGGGAAAAAAGGGGCTTTTCTTTACAGGAGGAAACTTTGGTAGTACCAATGGGCGATACCGGGGTGGTGATTCATCCTTTATGGTTGAATTTGCCAGCCTTGTATGGCCAGGCATCTCTCTTGGGGGCGAGGTTCCCTCCTCAGCTTCCTTCTCCCCCCCATAAGCTTCCTGGCTCTCTAAATCCTTCTTTGATTTTCTTCTCACTTGTTCGTTACAATAGTTGCTCGCCTGGCTGCCCTGCCATAATTCTTCCTGCATTTCACTCCCCTCATTAAGCAACAACTCGATCCCTTCCGTGGGGTTCTGAAGCACCTGATCAACGAGTTGCCACAGCTTCAGCACTTCTATCGGTTCCCCAGCCTCGCGCATTTTCCGTCCCACCTGCCTCCACTGCTGTGGAAACCAGGGGGACGTCTCTACGATTGCTCTTACGAATGCATGAATTTTCCTCCCCCCTCGTTTCCCTTGCTTAGAGGAAAAGCTGCGACGAGGTGGGGAGTAGGAAGAGAGAGAGAGAGAAACCATATTTAGCCCATAAATGATCTTTAGGGAGAAACAGAGGATGGTGCCCAGGAGGAGGAAGAGGTAGCCAGTGGGCAAAGAGTAGCCAAAGAACTCCATTGTCTGTACCGTCTGTGACATGTTGGAGCAGTGAGCGTAATGGAAGACTGAGTCTCCCAGACGTTCCCAGTTAATACCTCCTTCCTAGCTTCTAATTTTCTTCCCCCGCGGCTTTTTTCCTAGGTTCTGACTAGCTTTTCACCGGCACTCTTTCCGTCCGGCCTTCCCCTAGGCTCTTTGCTAGTCTCTCTCTCCAGTAATTTCCCACTTCTTCCCGGTCTTTCCCTCCTAGGTTTCCTATCCGAGTCACGGCACCACTATGTCGCTCCCCCTCTTCGTGGAGGAGCAACACTGAACCCTGCGCTGTTCTTTCGTCTGCTCGGCCCTCCCCGGGTTTGCTGCTGGTTCTTCCCGGGTTGGCTACTATCCCTTCCACCTCCGTGGAAGGGCAGTTCCCCCTGGCCACATTCCCCACTTCCGCAGGGGAGCGGCACACCGCCGGCCGGCTCTTCTCGGGGGCTGCACGGGGAACATCTATGGGGAACATCTAGCTGAGGGAACACCCGTGCAGCCCCCGAGAAGAGCCGGCCGGCGGTGTGCCGCTCCCCTGCGGAAGTGGGGAATGTGGCCAGGGGGAACTGCCCTTCCACGGAGGTGGAAGGGATAGTAGCCAACCCGGGAAGAACCAGCAGCAAACCCGGGGAGGGCCGAGCAGACGAAAGAACAGCGCAGGGTTCAGTGTTGCTCCTCCACGAAGAGGGGGAGCGACACTTAACTGTGGGGAGCAATCCGGACTAGACTAAGTTACTGGAATTAAGACTTATTCTATGCATCTGCTCTCCCACAATATGGCGCTGAGAAGGGAGAAGCAGCTTCTACGTAGCTGCCTCCAGTTCAGCCAATAAACTGTAGGACTTGCTCCTGATTGGAGGAGAGCAGCGTACTCGGCGTGTGGGCAGCCGAGTTGGGATTGGCGGAGGAGGACTATAAAGGAGGAGAGAGACGGCATGCACCAGGAACATCTGAAGGAACATCTAAGGGGAACATCTAAGGGGAACACCTGTGCAGCCCCCGAGAGGGCCGGCCGGCGGTGTGCCGCTCCCCTGCAGAAGTGGGGAAAGTGGCCAGGGGGAACCGCCCTTCCACGGAGGTGGAAGGGACAGTAGCCAACCCGGGAAGAACCAGCAGCAAACCCGGGGAGGGCCGAGCAGACGAAAGAACAGCGCAGGGTCCTGTGTCGTTCCTCCACGAAGAGGGGGAGCGACATAATGGTGCCGTGACTCGGATAGGAAACCTGACTCGGATAGAAAACCTAGGAGAGAAGAAACGGGAAGAAGTGGGAAAATACCGGAGAGAGAGACTAGCAAAGAGCCTAGGTGCCGGAAGAAGCTATTGAAAGCCTAGGCAGAGACTCGGATATGGACTGTGGGAAAGAAGTTAGGATTTAAAGTGAAACCTAGAAGAAACTTAGACTCGGATACAGACTGTGGGGAGAAGCCAGGAGAAATGAGGGAGGAATATTGTTGGAAGAAAACTTAGGGAAACATACCGGGTAGAGAAAAATGTTAGGGAGGATGAAGCCGCGAGTGCAGGCCGAGGCGGAGATGTAAGCCACCTTGGAATTCTTCAAGTCACCCTGGGGAGCAAGAGGCGAAGATCTGGAACCAGACGCAGAGACGTGGGCCGCCAGGTTGGAATTCGCCAGGTTAGTCCGGGGAACTTGGACTGAATGCCGGTGGTGGCGGAAACATTTGCGGAAGCCGCCGCATGCAGAGAGAGCACGGGGCGTGAATAGATAAGGAACGCGGGGCTGGCGCGAGGCCATGGTGCGGGTGCGAAGTGCGTGGAGACCGCGGAGCGTGCGCGCAGAGCCGGGAACCTGCCGGCAGGGCGGGCGCCGGGAAGCCGCGCAGAGCCGTGAAGCTGCCGCGGGGCGAGGTGCCGAGAAGCAGCCTCGGGGCGGGTGCCGGAAACCGCGGGGATAAGAGACGTCGCGGGAAGTTTAGAAGTAAAATGAGAGAAATAGGAATGCTGGCAGATAGAAGTAAAATAGGAGAAATAGCAATGCCCGGAGATAGAGAAATAGAGAAATAGAAAGGCCTCCCCACAACACAGCAATGAGAGAGCTTGGATTCGGTCTGCCTGATCAGGAAGGCGATGAGCACCTGTGGGCGGCTAGCAGCTTATGCGCCGCAGGTCACCGAAGACAGGCACGAATTAACATCAATAAGGCCTCCCCACAACACAGCAATGAGAGAGCTTGGATTCGGTCTGCCTGATTAGTAGGGCGGTAAGCACCAGCAGGCGGCTCGACCAGAGTATGAGCCGCAGGTCACCGAACACAGGCACGCATCAGCGCCTAAAAACCTCCTCACAACATGGCGAAGAGAGGACCCGGATTCGGTTTGCCTGATTGATAGGACTTGTAAGAACCTGTGGCAACTCTAGCAAGCAGAGCAGAGTGTGTGCCACGGGGCACCGAAGACAGGCGCGTATCAACGCCAAAAATAAAAAGAAAGGGGGATCTGTGGGGAGCAATCCGGACTAGACTAAGTTACTGGAATTAAGACTTATTCTATGCATCTGCTCTCCCACAATATGGCGCTGAGAAGGGAGAAGCAGCTTCTACGTAGCTGCCTCCAGTTCAGCCAATAAACTGTAGGACTTGCTCCTGATTGGAGGAGAGCAGCGTACTCGGCGTGTGGGCAGCCGAGTTGGGATTGGCGGAGGAGGACTATAAAGGAGGAGAGAGACGGCATGCACCAGGAACATCTGAAGGAACATCTAAGGGGAACATCTAAGGGGAACACCTGTGCAGCCCCCGAGAGGGCCGGCCGGTGGTGTGCCGCTCCCCTGCGGAAGTGGGGAAAGTGGCCAGGGGGAACCGCCCTTCCACGGAGGTGGAAGGGACAGTAGCCAACCCGGGAAGAACCAGCAGCAAACCCGGGGAGGGCCGAGCAGACGAAAGAACAGCGCAGGGTCCTGTGTCGTTCCTCCACGAAGAGGGGGAGCGACACTTAACTTCTCAGTTTTGATAAATGCTCCATGGTTATGTAAGATGTTAAAATTAGGGTAATCTGAGTAAAATGTACATGGATATTCTTGTACTGCCTTTGCATTCTTCTATAAATTTATCTTTACTTCAAAAGGGAAAAGTTTAAATAACATATTTTTTGCTTTGATTGATTGTGCTGCTAGGGAGTTTTCCAAAAGTCTTTGCCTATGCCATTGTCTTGCAGATTTGCCCAGATGTTTTTCTCCACTAATTTGATGGTATCAGGTCATAGATTCAGTTCCTTGATACTGCGAGTTGATATTTCTATAGGGTGTAAAGTAGGGGTCTTGTTTCATACTTCTGCATGTGGAGATTCAATTTTCACATCATTTGTTGAAGAGATTGTTCTTTCTCCAGGGATTGATTTTAGCTTGCTTGTCAAAGATTAGTTGGTTGTAGTTGTGTGTATTAATATCTGGGGTTTATTGATTTCTGTTCTGTCGGTCTATATGTCTATTTTTGTTCCATTACCAGATCTTTTTGATTACAACAACTTCTCTGTAATATGTCTTAAGTCTAGTATTGTGATGCTTCCAGCTTTGTTTATGTTGTATAAGATTGCTTTAGCTATTCAGGGTCTCTTGTCTTTCTGTATGAATTTTGGCTTTATTTTTATATATATATTTGAGAATAATGTCCTTGGTAGTTTGATTGGGACCATATTTAATCAGTAATTTTCTTTCAGTAATATGGAAATTTTGATGATATTAATTCTAATGATCATGAACACAGAGGATTCTTCCATTTTTGTGTCTTCTATTTCTTTTTTTTTATGTTTTGTAACTTTAATTGTAGAGCTCTTTCACATCCTATGGTAAATTTATTCCCAGGTTCTTATTTTTTTTTTTAGCTTTTGATAATGGGACTGATCTTACAAGTTCTTTCTCAGCCATGGCATTGTTTGTGTATACAAAGGCTATTAATTTTTGTTTGACTCTCTCCTTCTAATCACATAAAATCCAAAACACTTAACTTTCCTGTCTATTCAAGCCTATTTGGCTTACTTTCTCCCCATCTCTGCAACAGATAACTTTGCAACGTAGTTGCTTTATTCCTGGGCATCCATGTAGTCCTACCTTCTGTGTGCTTCTGCTTTGTCCTCCCACTCCCCCCCCCCCCAAAAAAAACCCACAGTTGGGCCTTTTTCTGTCAGTTTTTTTTAATCTGTTTGAGAACTTATGAAATGTTGCTGTAGAATATTTCTGTCTAAATTCCTCCGCTAAATAAACCAAGACTGCCTTCGTATTTGTTCACATTCTGATTAAAAAAAAAAAAAGACTAGGGTAAATTACAAAAGCATTCTGGAGCAATTAAGAGAGGAATAAAAATATACAAGATATTACAAATAATAGTCAACTAATTCACAGAATCACTCAGAAGCCTCAGCGACCAGAGACCAAGGCAAACAAAGTAAGAGAGCAAGCAACATCCCATACAGTTTGTTTTATGGATTAATGTGGGGTCATTATCAAGATCATCCAAAAGCATAGAATTCATCTTGAGGACCCAAACCAAAATGTGCGGCTGCAGTGCTTGCTTGACCTGCTGATGCTTATACTACAGCTCTTCACTACACTGCAGTTTGCCTCTCAAAAAAAGGATCCAAGAGCCAGACTGTGCTCTCTCTCACTACATAGAATCCTTTGAAGTATAAAACAGTATGAGACAGAAGTTTAAAGATTTCCATGGCAAATTAGTGAATGCGTGTTAATCCAAAATTTCAGTATGTGTTAGTGTAAGACACGGTCTTGGATGTATGTAAAAAGTATTGACCAATTTAATCCACAAATATAATTTCTTATACTTAGAACTGGAGACTAGAGACTTTAGCCATTTCTCTGCCATGGGTACCTTCTCAGAGTACAGTTATAAATACATAAAATGTAACCATTCAATTCCAAAGAAACTATTTATATTGGAATGCAGTTATCAAACTATTAAAAAATGAAGCAAAACTGCCCCTAAATCTGAATATATGAAATACATGAAACTTGTATAACTTAAATAAAAATTTTTAAAAATAAATAAATAATTTTAAAGCTACCTATATACATTTACAAGAAATTAAATAACAAGAAATAACAAGAACTAGATGCAAAGCAAATAATCATCCTAATATTTCTTTCTTTAGTGCTTTGTAATTTTTGTCATAGAGATCTTTGCCACCCTTGGTTAAATTTATTCCAAGGTAAATTTTTTGTAACTTTTGTGAATGGCACTGATTTTAGAAGTTCTTTCTCAGATGTAGCATTGTCTGTGTATACAAAAGCTATTGATTTTTGTATGTTAAGTTTATATTCTGCCACTTTAACAAACTATTTTATGATTTCTAATAGTCTCTTTTTTTTTTTTGGTTCACCCTCCAATGGCCACCACAGCTGGCACGCTATGGCCAGCGCACCGCACTGATCCGAAGGCAGGAGCCAGGTGCTTCTCCTGGTCTCCCATGTGGGTGCAGGGCCCAAGCACTTGGGCCATCCTCCACTGCCTTCCCTGGCCACAGAAGAGAACTGGCCTGGAAGAGGGGCAACCGGGACAGAATCCGGCGCCCCAACCGGGACTAGAACCCAGGGTGCCGGCGCCGCTAGGTGGAGGATTAGCCTATTGAGCCGCCGCGCCAGCCCTAATAGTCTCTTACCAGAATATTTTGGTTCCTCTATATATAGAATCATATCATCTGTCAATAGGGATAATCTGAATGCCTCTTTCAAATTTGTATCCTGTGATTTCTTCTTCTTGCCTAATGGCTCTGGCTAAAACTTCTAGGACTATATTGAATAGCAATGGTGAGAGTGTCCATTCTTGTCTGGTTCTAGATCTTAATGGGAACGCTTCAAACTATTCCCCATTCAATAAGATGCTGGCTGTGGGTTTGTCATAAATTGCCTTGATTGCCTTGAGGAATGTTCCTTCTATTCCCAGTTTGCTTAAGGTTTTCATTGTGAGATGATGTTTTATTTTGTTTAATGTTTTCTCTTCATCTCTTGAAACAATCATGTGGTTTTTGTTCTATTTGTTAATGTGCTGTAACACATTTATTGATTTGCAAATATTGAACCATCCCTGCATATCAGGATAAATCCCACTTGATCTGGGTGAATGATATTCCTGATGTGTTGTTGGATTTCATTAGCTTGAATTTTGTTAAGGATTTTCGAATCTATGTTCATCAATATATTGGTCTATAGTTCTCATTCTCTGTTCTGTTTTTTTCTGGTTTAGGAATTATAGTAATGCTGGCTTCACAGAAGGAGTTTGAGAGGATTCTCACTTTTTCAATTGTTTTAAAAGCTTGAGAGGAATTGAATTAGTTTTTTAAAAGTCCAGTTGAATTTAGGAGTGAAGCCATCCAGTTCTGGGCTTTCCTTTGTTATGAGGGTCTTTATTGCTGATTCAATCTTAGTCTTGGTTATTGGTGTGTTTAAGTTTTCTATGTTTTCATGGCTAATTTTTGGTAGATTTAATGTGTTAGGAATCTATGCATTTCTTCTAGGTTTTCCAATTTTTTAGTATACAACTCTTTGTAGTAACTCTTTATTAGTTTTTTTCTATTTCTGTGGTATCTGCTGTTACATTTTCTTTTCCATCATTTATTTTATTGTCTTGGGTCTTCTCCCTCATTTTGTGGTTAGTTGGGCCAATGGTGTATCAATGTTATTTCCTCAAAAAAAAAAAACAGATCTTCATTTCTCTGATCTTTTGCATTATTTTTGTTTCAGTACTGATTATTTCTTCTCTAATTTTATTTATCTATTTTCTCCTGCTAATTTGGGGGTTGGTTCATCATTGTTTTTCTGGGTCCTTGAGATGAATTGATAGTTCATATATTTGGTATGTTTCCATTTTGTTGATGTAGGCACCAATTCTATAAACTTTCCTCTTAACACTGCTTTTGCTGTATACAAGTTTTTATATGATGTATTGTCATCTTAATTAATTTACAGAAATTTTTTTGATTTATTCTATGACCTACTGTTTGTTTAGGAGCATGTTGCTCTGTCTCCATGTGTTTTCCTATGTTCTAAAGATGCTTCAGTTGTTCATTTCCAGCTTCATTCCATTGAGGTCAGAGAAGATGCAAGGGATGATTTCAATTTGTTTAAATTTGCTGAGACTTGCTTTATGGGCTAGCATATGGTCTATCCGAGGGAAATCTGGGATGAGAAGTTCTGTAAATATCAGTTAGAACCATTTGGTTCATAGTGTTGATTACCTTGTTGTTTATTTTTTTTTATTTTCTGCTTAACTGATGTGTCCATTTATGAAAGTGGAGTATTGAAGTCTCCCATTATCTTTGTATTGGAGTCTGTGTCTCCCTTTAGATCCATTAACATTTCTTTTAAACAACCAGGTGCTCTGTAGTTAGGTACGTATACATTTATACATTTATTATAGTCACATCTTCCTGTTCAACTGATCCCTCTAATCATTACTGCCCTTCTTTGTCTCCTTTAGCAGTTTTTGTGTTAAAATCTATTTTATCTGATATTAGGATGCTAAACTTGCTCATTTTCCCTTTCCATTAGCATGAAATACCTTTTTCCATCCTTTCACTTTCAGTCTGCATGTATCTTTGCTGGTGCTGTGTGTTTCTTGTAGGCAAGAAATAGATGGGTCTTGTTTTTTTTAATCCATTTTGCCAGACTGTATATTTAATTGGAGAATTCAGGCCATTTATAATCAGGGTTACTATTGATAAGTAATGACTTGGTCCTGCCATTTTTCTGTAAATATTCCTATTGCTTACTTTGGATTTCCTTTGTACTTTTAATGGGAGAATCTGCCTTCACCTTCTTTCATAATGATGATTGCCTTTCTCTGATCCTTTGTGTAGCACATCCTAAAGCATCTTTTATAAGGATGGATGAGTGGTGACAAATTCAATGTGTTTGTTATGGAAGGTCTTTATTTTACCTTCATTCATAAATGAGAGCTTTTCAGGGTACAATATCCTGGATTAACAGCTTTCTTCTATTAAAATTCTGACTGTATCTCTTCATTTTCTGCTAGCATATGTAGTTTCTGGTGATAAGTCAGCTGTGAGTCTAATTTGGGATCCTCTGAAGGTAATCTGGCATTTCTCTCATGCATATTTTAGAATCTTTTCATTATGTTCTACTGTTAAAAATTTGACCTCAGTATATCATGGGGAAGGTCTTCTGGTCATGTCTATAAGGAATTCTATATGCCTAATGTACTTGGACACCCCTTTCTCCAAATTAGGGAAGTTTTCTGCAATTATTTCACTAATTAGGCCAAAATGGGCCTTCTAACCCATTCTTTCCACACCTTCATGAACTCTTAAAACTCCTATGTTGAGTCGTTTCATAGTATCCCATAAATCTCCAACACAGTTTTTAATTTTTTTTAATTTCTTCTTTCTTTGTTCTGACTGAAAGTTTTTCAAATATTTGTCTTCTAGTTCATATATTCTTTCTTTTGCCTCAACAAGTCTGTTACGACTTTCCACTGTACTCTTATTTGACATATTGAAGTCTTCTTTTCAGTTTGATTTCTCTTCAAAAATCTCAAATTCAGTTTTTCATTCTTGTCATGTATGGGTTTCTTTAATTTGTGAATTTGCTTCTGATTGCTTCTGAGTATTCCTGCAGTTCATCTTTTGAATTCCATTTCAGGCATTTCATCAATCTCTTCATCTTCACATTCTAGTATTAAAGTATTCTGTTCCTTGTGGGGATTATGTTATCTTCCTTATTCTTGCTTATTGAATTACTCCATTTATTTTTTTTCTTTTTTTTTAGCTTTTATTTAATGAATATAAATTTTCAAAGTACAGCTTATGGATTACAATGGCTTCCCCCCCATAACGTCCCTCCCACCTGCATCCCTCCCCTTTCTCACTCCCTCTCCCCTTCCATTCACATGAGGATCCATTTTCGATTCTCTTTATATACAGAAGATCAGTTTAGCATACATTAAGTAAAGATTTCAACAGTGTGCTCCCACACAAACATAAAGTGAAAAATAATAGATGATTTTTTAAATGATGATGAAATCAGATCAGACCTATTGTCATGTTTAATCCCAGTGAGAGTCAAGTTGGGAGTTGATAATTTCTTTCTTTTTTTTTTTTTACAGAAGATCAGTTTAGTATACATTAAGTAAAGATTTCAACAGTTTGCACCCCATAGAAACACAAAGCGAAATATACTGTTTGAGTACTCGTTATAGCATTAAATCTCAATGCACAGCACATTAAGGACAGAGATCCTACATGAGGAGTAAGTGCACAGTGACTCCTGTTGTTGACTTTACCAATTGACACTCCTGTCTATGGCATCAGTAATCTCCCTATGCACCAGTCATGAGTTTCCAAGGCTATGGAAGCCTTTTGAGTTCACCGACTCTTATCTTGTTTAGACAAGGTCATATTCAAAGTGGAGGTTCTCTCCTCCCTTCAGAGAAAGGTACCTCCTTCTTTGAAGACCTGTTCTTTCCACTGGGATCTCATTCACAGAGATTTTTCATTTAGGTTTTTTTTGTTTTTGTTTTTTTTGTTTGTTTGTTTGTTTGTTTGTTTTTGCCAGAGTGTCTTGGCTTTCCATGCCTGAAATACTCTCATGGGCTTTTCAGCCAGATCCGAATGCCTTTAGGGCTGATTCTGAGGCCAGAGTGCTGTTTAGGACATCCACCATTCTATGAGTCTGCTGAGTATCTCGCTTCCCATGTTGCATCACTCTCCCCTTTATGTATTCTATCAGTTAGTATTAGCAGGTACTAGACTTGTTTATGTGCTTCCTTTGACTCTTAGTCCTTTCATACGATCAATTGTGAACTGAAATTGATCACTTGGACTGGTGAGATGGCATTGGTACATGCCACCTTGATGGGATTACATTGGAGTCCCCTGGTATGTTTCTAACTCTACCATTTGGGGCAAGTCAGCTTGAGCATGTCCCAAATTGTACATCTCTTCCCTCTCTTATTCCCACTCTTATGTTTAACAGGGATCACATTTCAGTTAAATTTCAACACTTAAGAATAACTGTGTATTAATTACAGAATTAAACCAGTCATATTAAGTAGAACAGACAAAAAAAACTACTAAGAGGGATAATGTATTAAGTTGTTCATTAACAGTCAGGGCTATGCTGACCATAGTGTCCATTTCACTTCAACAGGTTTCCTTTTTGGTGTTCAGTCAGTTGTCACTGATCAGGGAGAACATATGGTATTTGTCCCTTTGGGACTGGCTTACTTCACTCAGCATGATGTGTTCCAGATTCCTCCATTTTGTTGCAAATGACTGGATTTCGTTGTTTCTTACTGCGGTATAGTATTCTAAAGAGTACATATCCCATAATTTCTTTATCCAGTCTACCGTTGATGGGCATTTAGGTTGGTTCCAGGTCTTAGCTATTGTGAATTGAGCTGCAATAAACATTAGGGTGCAGACCGCTTTTTTGTTTGCCAATTTAAATTCCTTTGGGTAAATTCCAAGGAGTGGGATGGCTGGGTAGAACAGTAGGGTTATATTCAGGTTTCTGAGGAATCTCCAGACTGATTTCCATAGTGGCTTGACCAGTTTGCATTCCCACCAACAGTGGGTTAGTGTCGCTTTTTCCCCACATCCTCGCCAGCATCTGTTGTTGGTAGATTTCTGCATGTGAGCCATTCTAACCGGGGTGAGGTGAAACCTCATTGTGGTTTTGATTTGCATTTCCCTGATTGCTAATGACCTTGAACATTTTTTCATGTGCCTGTTGGCCATTTGGATTTCCTCTTTTGAAAAATGTCTATTGAGGTCCTTGGCCCATCTCTTAAGTGGGTTGTTTGCTTTGTTTTTGTGGAGTTTCTTGATCTCTTTGTAGATTCTGGTTATTAACCCTTTATCTGTTGCATAGTTTGCAAATATTTTTTCCCATTCTGTCAGTTGTCTCTTCACTCTCCTGACTGTTTCTTTTGCAGTACAGAAACTTCTCAATTTGATGCAATCCCAATAGTTGATTTTGGCTTTGACTGCCTGTGCCTCCCGGGTCTTTTCCAGAAATTCTTTGCCTGTGCCAATATCTTGAAGGGTTTCTCCAATGTTCTCTAATAATTTGATGGTGTTGGGTCGTAGATTTAGGTCTTTAATCCATGTTGAGTGGATTTTTGTGTAAGGTGTAAGGTAGGGGTCTTGCTTCATGCTTCTGCACGTGGAAATCCAATTTTCCCAGCACCATTTATTGAATAGACTGTCCTTGCTCCAGGAATTAGTTTTAGATCCTTGATCAAATATAAGTTGGCTGTAGATGTTTGGGTTGATTTCTGGTGTTTCAATTCTGTTCCATTGGTCTATCCATCTGTTTCTGTACCAGTACCATGCTGTTTTGATTACAACTGCCCTGTAGTATGTCCTGAAATCTGGTATTGTGATGCCTCGGGCTTTGTTTTTGTTGTACAAAATTGCTTTAGCTATTCGAGGTCTCTTGTGCCTCCATATAAATTTCAGCACCATTTTTTCCAGATCTGAGAAGAAGGTCTTCGGTATCTTGATTGGTATTGCATTGAATCTGTAAATTGCTTTTGGGAGAATGGACATTTTGATGATATTGATTCTTCCAATCCATGAGCATGGAAGATTTTTCCATTTCTTGGTATCCTCTTCTATTTCTTTCTTTAAGGTTTTGTACTCCATTTATTTTTTGCCATTTGTGGAGATACTTGTTGGTTTTTTTCCTCTGATGGTTTTTATCTTTGTACTAAACCTCTGTGGCTAGTGGAATGTCTGCTGTTTCAGTGAATACCCAAAGGTGTGGGCTGGGTGTGGCCAAGGAACTCTGGTCAGTGCTCCATGGTGGGGCGGGTAGATCTCCTCTTGTTAACAGAAAGGGGGGGGGGGATGACTGCTTCTGTTGGTGTAATCACACCCTCACCTCCTCTCTTCCTAGGTGATCAATATCCATGTGGTAGCCCTCAGTGGATACAATACTCATCTACACTTCCATGTGAATTGTGCAAAGGATCTGTGAAGTCTTCAGTGTGACCATGAATCCCACTGCAATGACCCATCACAGGCAATCAGAGAGCTCTGGGTAGAACCACAGTGATTTCCTACAGACCCAGTTAGACCTCGTGCCCTCTCATGCAGTCAGAGTTCCCACAGCCTCAGCACACAGGGGTCCACCAGTCACAGGGTACAGAGGATCTGTTTTGCCCCACTAACCTGTCTAGTCCACAGAGAGGCTGAGATGATCCCAGAGCCAGCTTCCTGTTGGTGCTCTGCCCAGGCAGTTTGAGCCCCAGAGCATGTGATATGTTAGAGGCTAGGGACACCTCACAGCCCTCCATGGGTGCCCAGCTGCCTGCCAATCTTCCCAGCCAGATTCCAAGTCAGTGGGGAATGTGGATTTTTTCCTCTGGTAAAATCCCTTGATCACATGTATGCACAAGAGCTGGCAGCCATAGCCCTACTACGTTTACAACTGCACCTTCTCCCCGCCAGTTTCCAAGCTGGACAAGAGTTTCTACAGCTGGTACTGATACCAGAATGGCTCCCTCTCCCCAGCCCGTTGCCACATGTGTGTACTCCACTGCTGCAGCGGCTACTGCTGACAAGATGGCATCCTGTCCCCGCCAGTTGCTGGGTGTGCATGCAACAGCTGTGGCAGCTGCTGCCTACTTACGTCCAAAATGATGCCCACTCTCTCTCCACCAGTTGCCAGGCACCATTGTTGGGGAAAATGGGAAGAGAGAAATGTGCCCCTTGTTTTCGCTGAATTAGCAAGCACCCTGTTCCCCTCAGGGCTCCAGGCCAGACTCAAAGAAATCATAGTCCACTAGGCTCTTTCTCCAGCTACATCACTAGCAAACAGTCTGATCTCAACTTGCTCTCCAAAGGTAGTGCTTTCTTGGACTCTGGGCCACTGGGATCATGTATTGTGTCCGAGCTCATTGCTGCACATCTGTACCTTCCACACAGATCCATGGCATCTCTCCTTCCATGGATTCTCCACCACAGTATTCCTGCAACTCTCACCTGAAAATGCACTCTCTCCACTATTTTTATTATTTTCCTCTAGCCTAGAGCAGTCCATCCCTTCTTTATTCCACTATCTTGGAATCGGTCAAATATTTTCAAATTTCTGCATGGTTGGAGATTTCTGAATAAACTCTCGAAAGGTAATGATGACCAAATAGATCGTGGGCAAACTCAGGAAAATGGTTTATGTCCCTAGAGGTGTATATTTATATTTCAGAAGACAAAGCCTAGAACCAACAAATCATTCCAGAAGTCATTCCCAGAGGGGTTTATCTTACCTTGGAGAAAAGATATTAATATTCCAAAGAATAAGAACCCAGGAAACTCCCTCTTCTCTCCATGGAGATTTTGCCTACATTTGGGAAATTAGATTTCTGTTGCTTTCTGAGGAGCAGAAGGGGTAATGTGTGTATAACTCCCTATAATACAAGATTTTCTTTCCTGTGGCACAAGAAATCCTTTGTGTATGTACAGAGCTCATCTGAATATTGTCACTTGACTGCAGAAGGGAAAGAAGTGGACTATGGGAAACCAATGTGATTATTGTTGGGGGTAAGTTGGCCTTATAGTAGAAACTGCGTGTTCGCCTCCAGTGTAATACAAATAAACATAGGCATTAAGTGGTTTTAAGCTTACATTGTGTTTATGAAAACTGGGTGGTTGAAAAAATGGAGAGTTAGATCTCTCACCACCAATGATAATATCATCAGTTCATTTATTAACTATTTGCCAAACATCTAATCAGGATAAAACAGTGGTGTGATAGGCACTAAGTATATATTCTCAAATAAAATAAATCTCATGCCTGTCTTTTGTGTTTCTAACAAGTTTAATGAACCCAGGATGTGAGTAGTGAGATAGAAGAAAAGAAAAACCTTTTAAAAACATAGTAGCTACCTAAAAGAAAAATGAGGCCAGTTTATTTTAACATGAAATAAAAAGAATGGATTCAGAGTGAAAGCCTGGCTGGATAGGTAGTTGGGAAGACCTCTTTCCTTCAATAAAATGAAGGTGAATGAGTCAGTCATGCAAAGATCTCCGGGTAAGGTGTCTCAGCAAAATGGGGCAACAATCCAAACACATAAATATGTTGCACATATTTAAATTAACAAGCGGAGTCATTTGTTCAACAGAAAGAAAGAAAAGGCTAATGACCTTTTGGTCATCGTATGCTCCTGTTGTGTACAATCTCATTCATGTCCATTTAGCCTGTCTCCTTAATTAGACACCAAGCTTTTCAACCTGTCTACTCTGTCCCTCTCGAAGGTTACACACAACGCAGGATGCAAGATCTTCACAAATATAAAAAAAAAAAAAAAAGCAGGCTTAGCAAAACTACTTTTAAAGTAATATGTTAATAATAACAAAAAAATCTATGGCCTGATGTCATGTGAGTCATAAGGTCCCCAACAGAGCCATGTTTAACAAAAATAAAAGAGCCGTGGCTGGGTCTGGTGAAAGCAATGAGCCTTCAACTGTTGCTAAACAGCGTTTCAGCTGCTATCTCTCAGCCAGGCTGGCTGACAAAGGTAGAGCCACCTGCCCTGCCACAACGTCCCCGCAGAGTGTGCAGACAGCATCATTTCCTCCTAGAGGACGCCACTCAGTGGATTTAACACAATGACCTTTTATAGATTGAAGTCCCTCAGGGCAGGGGCAGCTGTGCAGCTTGTGCTAACTAAAGCCTGTTCAGTGTGATTACCATCACTTTCACCAACTCATGCCCTGTCTGGAATCCTGGTTTTTCAGATCATAGGTTTTTGTTTTTTCAAACAGGAGAAATATGACATTTCTTAATATTCATCACAACTGACACAACTATTCATTCTTCATCCAAATGTTTGTGTGCAAGACAGTACTAAGTTGTTCAATTACTCTCCTTTTTTATTTTTATTAAATGTGATTAATTTCAGAGCAGAAAAACACACATGTTGTAAATTCCATAGGAAAAAATTGAACCTAAGAAGACAGGTTTTATTATATCAACTGCTGAGTAACCTGGAGATTAAAGTCATTTCCAATATTCTTAACCATTTAACTTGGGGAAGGAAACTACATTTCAGGCCGTGGTTTGTCATTGCTGCCTTGCCTCTGCAGACAGTGGGATAAATCGGAAGGTTAGTCACAGGGTTTCTGCCCCACAAGCAGAGTAATTGGAGTTGCTTCTCCTAATAGCAGAGAAATCCATGTAGGTCTGCAACATCAATGACCTTAAACATATACAAGGAGCCTTAAAACAATTTGCAAGA
Organism: Oryctolagus cuniculus; assembly: GCF_964237555.1. NCBI lineage: Eukaryota > Metazoa > Chordata > Mammalia > Lagomorpha > Leporidae > Oryctolagus > Oryctolagus cuniculus. The sequence continues at coordinate 100,046,955 of NC_091437.1, read as the reverse complement.
AAATGTGTATTATGAAAGAATCTATTCATGAATTTTATTTTAATGTAAAAAAAAACTCTTAATTCTGCTTTTCTATGAACTTTTTAAAGTCTGTATAATTAGCTCTTCTGATTACTCTAGATCTTTGGCAAAAGTGAAAATAATGAAGATGAGGAGAGGGAAGGAAAGTTTTCAGAATGGAGAAGAAAAACTGTTCGTTGTAATACTGATGGAAAGACCAGGAAATCCGTATAGTACAGTGCAATTTCTAATAAATGTACTTTGATCCTAGTTCCACATTTCTATTACCTACACAATCTTGAATATAGTAAACAAACCTGCAAAATCTAGAATACAGTAAACAAACAGGTTCGATTCCTTTATCTGTGAAATGATGACATCAATACTTAGGTCAAAGAGTCACTTTAGGGATGAAATGAGGTAGATAAAGCAAAGCACTCAACACAGCCTCTGACACACAGTTCCTGGTGGCTGCAGTTGTTACATTTGTGTCATTATAGGACAGAGAACTGTTAGAAGCCTTTGTTCTTGAAATTTCTCATCAGTATTTTGCTTGGCTTTAATCTGTACTAATCTATAGTCAAAAGTAAAGGAAACGTGGAGTTCATCTTTGACACCTTCATTTTATAAGTAGGGAAGGTAAGACCCTGAAAACTAAACTTACAGATCCATGAACATGAAGCTCAGTCTGTAGATTACAAATGCCACACTTTTTCTACTATATTATGTTGCTCCTTAGTCAGGCCCTGAGCATGTCTGGCCACCTCTATTTTTTCTCACTCTACTATATTAAAATAAATCAAATCCTTACTGCAAAAATCAAATTGCCAGACACCCACAAATAGCCAAAACAGTCTAAAAAGTAAAAACAAAGTTGAAGGCCTCACATTTCCCAATTTTAAAACTTATCTCAAATCTACAGTAATCAAAACAGCATGGGATTGCCATAAAAATAGAGATATAGGCCGATGCCGTGGCTCAAAAGGCTAATCCTCCACCTGCGGCGCCGGCACACTGGGTTCTAGTCCCGGTCTGGGTGCTGGATTCTGCCCAGTTGCTCCTCTTCCAGTCCAGCTCTCTGCTGTGGCCCAGGAGTGCAGTGGAGGATGGCCCAAGTGCTTGGGCCCTGCACCCACATGGGAGACCAGGAGAAGCACCTGTCTCCTCGCTTCAGATCGGCATGGTACGCCGGCCACAGCGACCAATGGAGGGTGAACCAACGGAAAAGGAAGACCTTTCTCTCTGTCTCTCTCTCACTGTCCACTCTGCCTGTCAAAAAATAAATAAATAAAGATATAGACCAATGGAAGAAAATTGAGAGCCCAGAAATAAACCCATACAACTATTTCCAAACACTTTCCAGCAAGGGTGCCAAAAAACATTCATTAAAGCGAAATTGTATTCTTCCAAAAACAGTTCTGAGACAGCTGGATATTCACTACAAAATAATGAAGTTTGATGCTCTATCTCTCACAATATACAAAAACTAATTCAAAATGGGTCAACAACCTAAATGCAAAAGCTGAAACTTCAGAATTCTTAGGAGAAAACATGGAAGTGGTTCACCACAATCTCAGATTTGGCAACGGATTCTTAGATATGACACCATAAGCATGGGCAACAACTCTCTATTATCCAGAAACTAAGAGTTCTTACAACTGAACAAGAAAAAACAAGTAACCCAATCTACAAATGGGCAGATATCTAACTCCAGGTCTGTACTCTGTTGGTATAGGTTTATATTTCCAGGGGTATAATTTAAATGGAATGTAGCCTTTTGAGACTGGCTTTTCCCAACTCTGAATGCCTTTGAGGTTCATCTAAGTTGTCAATAGTTATGTCAATAGTTCATTCCTTTTTAAGTCTGAGAACTATTTTCATTACATGAATACACTTCAGTTTGGCATTCACTTGTTGAAGAGTATATGGATTGCATCTATTTGGAGGAAATTGTGAAGAAAGCATCATAAATATTTATACAAAGGTTTTATTCAAAACTCTAGGTTTTATTTCTCTTGGTAACACTTAGAAAGGGCATTTTTTTAGATCTATTGTAAGTATGTATAAGAAACTGCCAAATAATGTTTCAGACAGGCATTTCATAAAAATGATACACAGATAGCAAATAACCATCATATAGTTATTCAACTATTTCATCAGCTGGTTCGCTCCCCAAATGGCTACAGTGGCCAACCTAAAGCCAGGAGCCAAGAATTCTATCTGGGTCTTCCATATGGATGGTGGGAGCTTAAGTACTTGGACAATCTGCTGGTGCTCTCCCAGGCGCATTAGCAGGGAGCAGGATCAGAAGTGGTGCAGTGGAGACATTAGCCAACGTTCATATGGGATCTCGTCATTGTAGATGGCTGCTTAACTCACTGTGCCACAATGCTGGCCCCTTCCGTTGACCTTTTTTCCTTTTTTTTTTTTAACTTTTTTTTTAATTATATAAGGGGAGCAAAATTCAAACATTTAATATATACAGTTTTCGGAGCATAATGATAGTTCCCACCTTCCCCTTCCTCTTTCCCTCCACCTCCCTCCTCCTTCCATTCTTATTTTTCTTTTAACATTGATAATGATATAGTTATAATTTTCTTTATAATCACAAGCTTAACCCTCCACTAAATAAAGAATTCAACAAGTAGTAAGTAGAAAAACCACTGTTCTTCAGGAATATAGACAAATACTATATAATAATCAAATCTCAAAATAATTTCATTCATATACATTACATTTTTTGTATTCTGTAGTTATCACATATCAGGGAAAACATGATATTTGCTGTTTTGGCATTGGCTTAGTTCCCAAGCATAAGGGTCCCAAATGCATCCATTTTATTGTGAAAAACAGGATTTCATTCTGTTTTGTGGCTGAGTAGTATTCCATCACATTTATTTACCACAATTTCTTTATCCAATCATAACTCGTGAAATTCTTTGTATGCTTTGAATAAACGTCCTTTCTTGTATATGTTATTTGCCAATATTTTCTATCAGTCTGTGCTTGGATTTTCCTTCTCCTAACAATGCAGAGCAAAACCTTGTATTTCAGATGAGATTCAGTTTATCAAGTTTTTCTTTTATGTATCATGCTTTTGGTTTCATATCTGATTGTTTTACTCTAATCCCATGATGAGACGCTTTTCTGCTTTCTTCTAAAATTTGTCTAGTTTCCTGTCTTTAGTTACATGTATAAGAAATTCAAAAAGCATGAAAAATGGAGTGAAATGATGTTCATTTTTTCAACTTTTATTTAATAAATATAAATTTCTAAAGTACAACTTTTGAATTATAGCACCTTTTCCTCCCATAACCTCCCTCCCACCCACAACCATCTGATCTCCCACTCCCTCTCATCCCATTCTTCATCAATATTCATTTTCAATTATCTTTATATACAGAAGGTCAACTTAGTATGTAATAAAAAAGATTTAAACAGGCTGCACCTACACAGACACACAAAATATAGAGTACTGTTTGAGCAGTAGTTTTACCGTTAATTCGCATACTACAACACATTAAGGACACAGATCCTACATGGGGAGTAGGTGCACAGTGACTCCCATTGTTGATTTAACCATTGACACTCTTATTTATGACGTCAGTAATCACCCAAGGCTCTTGTCATGAGCTGCCAAGGCTAAGGAAGCCTCTTGAGTTCACAAACTCCGATCTTATTTAGACAAGGCCATAGTCAAAGTGGAAGTTCTCTCCTCCCTTCACAGAAAGGTACCTCCTTCTTTGATGGCCCATTCCTTCCACTTGGATCTCACTAATGGAGATCTTTCATTTAGGTCATTTTTTTTTTACCTCAATGTCTTGGCTTGCCATGCCTGCGAAACTCTCATGGGCTTTTTAGTCCGATCCGAATGCCTTAAGGGCTAATTCTGAGGCCAGAGTGCTTTTTAGGGCATTTGCCACTCTATGAGTCTGCTGTGTATCCCACTTCCTATGTTGGATTGTTCTCTCCCTTTTTTATTCTATCAGTTAGTATTAGCAGACACTGGTCTTATTTATGTAATCCCTTAGACACTTAATCCTATCTTTTTGATAAATTATGAACTGAAACTGATCACTTAAATAAGTAAAATGGCATTGGTAAATGCCACCTTGATGGGATTGAATTGGAATCCCTTGGCACATTTTTAGCTCTACTATTAGGGTTAACTCCGAACGAGCATGTGCCAAACTGTACATCTCCTCCCTCTCTTATTCGCACTTATATTTAACAGGGATCACTTTTCAGTTAAGTTTCAACACTTAAGAATAATTGTGTATTAATTTAAGAGTTCAACCAGTGATATTAAGTAGAAAAAAAATACTAAAAGGAATAATAGTAAGTTGTTCCTCGACAGTCAGGACAAGGGCTGATCAAGTCACTGTTTCTCATAGTGTCCATTTCACTTCAACAGGTTTCATTTTAGGTGCTCAGTTGTCACAGATCAGGGAAAACATGATATTTGTCCCTTTGGGACTGGCTTATTTCACTCAGCATGATGTTTTCCAGATTATTTCATTTTGTTGCAAATGACGGGATTTCATTTTTTTTTACTGCTGTATAGTATTCTATAGAGTACATGTCCATTAATTTCTATCAGTCTTCTGTTCATGGGCATTTAGGTTGATTCCATGTCTTAGCTATTGTGAATTGAGCTGCCATAAACATTAAGTTGCAGACAGCTTTTTATTTGCCAATATAATTTCCTTTGGGTAAATTCCAAGGAGTGGGATGGCTGGGTCATGTGGTGGGGCCTCATTCAGGTTTCTGAAGAATCTCCAAACTGACTTCCATAATGGCTTTACCAGTTTGCATTCCCACCAACAGTGGATTAGTGTCCCTTTTTATCCACATCCTCGCCAGCATCTGCTGTTAGTTGATTTCTCTATGTAAGCCATACTAACAGGGGTGAGGTGAAACCTCATTGTGGTTTTGATTTGCATTTCCCTGATTGCTAGTGATCTGGAACATTTTTTCATGTGTCTGTTGGCCATTAGGATTTCCTCTTTTGAAAAATGTCTATTTAGGTCTTTGGCCCATCTTTAAGTGGGTTGTTTGTTTTGTTGTTGTGGAGTTTCTTGATACCTTTGTAGATTCTGGTTATCAACCCTTTATCTGTTGCATAGTTTGCAAATATTTTTTCCCATTCTGTTGGTTTTCTCCTCAATTTCCTGACTATATCTTTTGGTGCAAAGAATTTTTTAAATCAAAAACATGCTCCAAATGATAGAGTTAGAAACGTGCCAGGGGATTCCAATTCAATCCCATCAAGGTGGCATGTACCAATGCCATCTCACTAGTCCAAGTGATCAATTTCAGTTCACAATTGATCATACCGATAGGTCTAAGAGTCAAAGGGATTACATAAACAAGACTAGTGTCTGCTAATACTAACTGATAGAATAAAAAAGGGAGAGAACAATCCAACATGGGAAGTGGGATACACAGCAGACTCATAGAGTGGCAAATGCCCTAAAAAGCACTCTGGCCTCAGAATTAGCCCTTAAGGCATGCAGATCCATCTGAAAAGCCCATGAGTTTATCTCAGGCATAGATAGCCAAGACACTCTGGCAAAAAAAAAAAAAAATGAAATGATCTAAATGAAAGATCTCCATTAGTGAGATCCAAGTGGAAAGAACAGGTCATCAAAGAAGGAGGTACCTTTCTGTGAAGGGAGGAGAGAACTTCCACTTTGACTATGACCTTGTCTAAATATGATCAGAGTCAGCGAACTCAAAAGGCCTCCATAGCCTTGGCAGCTCATGACAAGAGCCTAGGGTGATTACTGACGCCATAAACAAGAGTGTCAATTTGTTAAGTCAACACAGGAGTCACTGTGCACTTACTCCTCATGTAGGATCTCTGTCCTTAATGTGCTGTACATCATGATTTAATGCTATAGCTAGTACTCAAACAGTATTTTTCACTTTGTGCTTCTGTGTGGGTGCAAACTGTTGAAATCTTTACTTAATATATGCTAAATTGATCTTCTGTCTATAAAGAGAATTGAAAATGAATCTTGATGTGAATGGAAAGGGAGAGGGAGTGGGAGAGGGGAGGGTAGCAGGTGGGAGGGAAGTTTTGGGGGTGAAAAAGCCATTGTAATCCATAAGCTGTACTTTGGAAATTTATATTCATGAAATAAAAATTTAAAAAAAATCAAGAACAACCATTTGGTCTAATGGTTAAGATAGTGATTTGGGGCCAGCGCCGCGGCTCACTAGGCTAATCCTCTGCCTATGGCGCCGGTACCTGGGTCCTAGTCCCGGTCGGGGTGCTGGATTCTGTCTCAGTTGCTCCTCTTCCAGTCCAACTCTCTGCTGTGGCCAGGGAGTGCAGTGGAGGATGGCCCAAGTGCTTGGGCCCTGCACCCACATGGGAGACCAGGGGGAAGCACCTGGCTCCTGGCTTTGGATCAGCACAGCACGCATGCTGTAATGACCATTTGGGGTGTGAACCAATGGAAGGAAGAACTTTCTCTCTCTCTCTCTCTCTCTCTCTCTCTCTCTCTGTCTAACTCTGCCTGTCAAAAAAAATAGTGCTTTGAATACCCACCTCTCATATCATAATGCCAACTAATATGTACTCTTGGAGATGCAGGTGATGCCTCAAGTCGTTAGAGCCCGGCTAACCACATGAGAGACCTGGATTGAGTTCCAGGCTCCCAGTTTTGGCCTGGCCCAGTCCCAGCTATGTCAGGCATTTGAAGAGTGAACCAATGAATGGAAGTTCCTCTCTCTCTTTCTGTCTCTCTCTCTTTCTCTCTCTCTCTCTCTCTCTCTCTCTCTCAAATACATTAATAAATAAATGAAAACTTTGAAAAGAACTTAAAATAATTTTAGATCCATGCATACATTTTTCATAATATGCATTTTCCAGGAACTTTTTGAAGATCCTTTGTATGTGAAGCATCTGAGTTAATTTTTATAGAGCATGAGACTTGGGTTGAATTTTTTTTCTTACATAGAGATCCAGCTTTTCCCACACCATTTGTCAAAAACACTGTAGCATCTCTACTGAATTGCCTTGCCACCTGCAAAAACTAATTGGCCATATTTGTTTGAGTCTTTTTCTAGACCATTGATTCCATTGATCATGTGCTTATCTCTTCACCAATGCCGTTTTGTTTTTACTACTCTAGCTTAGTAGTAAATCTTAAAATTGAGTAGTATTATTTCTACAACTTTGTCTTCTTTTTCAAAACTGATTTAGCTGTTCTGGGTCCTTTGGCTTTTCAAATAAGGTTTAGAAGAAGCTTATCTATACCCATAAAAACTCCTGCTAAGATTGTGATTGAAAAAGCATCAAATGTGTAAATCAATTTGGGGAATCCAAAGCCATAATCTACTGCCTCCAAGGATGCATATAACCAGGAAGATGCAACAGGAGCAGAGCTGAGACTTGAACTCTGTACTCTGATATGAGGGTTGGGCATTCCAAGTAATATCTTAACCACTAGAGCAAGTGCCTGTTCTTGATTTCAAAAAATTTTGCACCTTAACTATGTTGTTTTCTAACCCATGAAAATAGTTTGTGTCTCTATTTGTTTAGATATTCTTAGATTTCTCTCATAAACAATCTTTCATTTTCAATATATAAATCATGTACTTACAATGGTAGACTTATACCTAAGTATTTTGAAACCATTTTAATGGTAATATCTAAATTTTTGTTTCCATTAATTTAGTGATAGTAAATGTAAATGTATGTAAATGGTATTGATATTCATGTGCTATGTGTTTATCTTATATTCTTTGGCCTTGATAAACTCCCTTGTTAGTTCTAGGAGACTTTTTTTTTAAACTCATTCAGAATTTTCTACAGTAACAATCATGTCATCTCTCAATTGGGACAGTTTTACATTTTAATATTTAATCCATGTGCCTTTTAATTTTCTTTTTTTTATTTTATTAGATGAGTTTAGAAATACAGTACAATCTGGAATAGTTATTGTCTTATTCCTAATCTTAGGAGCAAAGCATGCAGTCTTTTACAGTAAAGTATAATAATGACTCCAAGTTCTTTTATGGATGCCCTTCACTGAGAAAGTTCTTTCTAAATTTGCTGGAGCTTTTTTAATCATGAGTGGATATTGAATTTTGTCAGATTTTTCTGCACCAATTCATTTGATTATGTAATTTTTCTTCACACTAATAATATACTGCTTTGCATTGATTGATTTTCAAGTGTTAAGTAAGTCTTGTATTCACAGAAGAAGCCCAGTTGGCCACAGGGATTCCTTTTGTATTTCACTAGATTGATTTTACTATTTTGTTAAGGATTTTTATCTATTTTCCTGAAAGAGATTGTTTTAAAAGGATGTTTAAATTTCTGCTTCCAATTTTCTAACTTCTATGAGAGAACCCAATAAAGAATGGTTCATTTATAAATATAAACTAAATATGTAATATATTATATACAACACATGAAAATGTGTATCTCCTGTTATCACTGTCCTTGTATCTGACCAGCTCCTTTAAGCAGTTCTTTCAGAGAAAGTCTGCTGGCGAGGAATTCTCTTCGTTTTCCTTCATCTGGGACTGTTTTTATTTCTCCTTCACTCCTGAAGTTTATTTTGGCTAGACATGGAATTTGGGGTTGAGAGTTCTTTTTTTTCAGCACTGTAAAAATGTTGTACCACTCCTTTCCCCCTCCATCTTTCTCATGAGAAATCAGCCATCATCAGAGTTGTTTTTCCTCATACTTAACACATTATATTTCTCTGCTTCTTTTCAAACATTTTTCTTTGTCCTAAGTTTTCAGCAGTTTGATTAGTATGTGTCTGGACAATTTTTCTTGGCCTAGTAGCAAGTTTCTCTCTCTCTTCCCCCACCTCACTTCCCCACCCACTTTGGGTGGTATGTGTAATATTTATACATCCGTGTAATGCACATATGTGCTATTATGTGTATAATACACATGCACAATATGCATGTACACAACACCGGCTCACAAGTTAACCTCTCCACTGTTGTCTATTAATATACATGTAAATAATGTGATAAATTGACAAATGTTACATTCTATAGGCATATAGCTACTCTGAAAATCATTTTATTTTTCCGTATATATGTAAGTTCCCCACCTGTAAAATGGGTAAAATAATTTTATTCCTATTATTATGTTGTTAGAAGAATTAAATAAGATAATTCTTAACACAGTGCCCTGGTAGGAATATAGCACTTTATAAATTTTAGGTATCCTTAAAGCTAAACAAAGACCAAACACAATGTACAATAGTTCCCCTTATCCGCAGTTTCACTTTATGTTACCCATTACCCATGGCCAACCATGGTTCAAAAATACTACACGGAGATTCCAGAGGCAGTTGTATCTTTCATGTCATACTCTCTGACTGGCAATTCTTACTTTTTTTTTTTTTTTTTTTTTTTTTTTTTTTTTGACAGGCAGAGTGGATAGTGAGAGAGAGTCAGAGAGAAAGGTCTTCCTTTTGCCGTTGGTTCACCCTCCAATGGCTGCCACGGCTGGCACGCTGCAGCCGGCGCATCGCGCTGATCCGAAGGCAGGAGCCAGGTGCTTTATCCTGGTCTCCCATGGGGTGCAGGGCCCAAGCACTTGGGCCATCCTCCGCTGCCTTCCCTGGGCACAGCAGAGAGCTGGCATGGAAGAGGGGCAACCGGGACAGAATCCGGCGCCCCGACCAGGACTAGAACCCGGTGTGCCGGCACCGCTAGGTGGAGGATTAGCCTATTGAGTCACAGCGCCAGCCAATTCTTACATTCTTAATCTCTCTTCGTTTTCTTCTTCACAGTGATGTGGGTGCACTTACACAGAGCTAGAGATACCACCAATCCAGTAGGTAGACCTCATCACAGCTCAAAGGCCTAAGGTCCCAAGGAAAAGGAAACATCAACTGAAACATATTGACTTCTATAAAGCATTCAAAATTCTGCATGTGCATCAAAATAAATTGTGGTACATTTTTAAAAACTTACGCTGCAGATAAGTGTAAGATTCAGAAATGAATTCAGAAATCTTCATTTTTGAAATTCTCCAAGTAACTCTGGAACACTGCCCTTAAAGCCATACAGGAATCCACCTCCATTGACCTGGAAAGGGATCAAAAGGGGAATGGGGACCAAGTCTCCAGCCAGTAAAAGAGGATACATGCACTTAGAGCCTGTGTTACATTTTCCTGGTGTGGATGCCCACTGCCTGTTATAAGGTCACATGGATTCAAAATGAAGAGTCCAGGTTGGCCCTCATTTGAGATAAGTCCAGAATTCAATACAGAACTCAAGCAGTTCACTGGGGGAATGGTACCACATTCTACCTTTCCATTCAGGTCTTAGTCCATTAGGGATGCTGCAAAAGTACCTGGACTTTGTGCCTTATAAATGAGAGAGATTTATTTCTCAAAGTTCTGAAAGCCAGAAGTCCAAGATCAAGATACAGACATAGTTGACGGTAGCCTATTTTCTGGTTTGTAAATGGAGCCTTCTCAGTGTGTCGTCTTTACATAGTGGAAGAGGCAGGGCAGCTCCTTGAGTCCTTGTATAAGGGCTCTGATCCCATTTATGAGACCTCCATCCTCGGGATCTAATCACTTCCCAAAGGCCTCATTCCTGATATCATTGCCTCATGGGTCAGGTTCCTTTTTTAAGAGTGATTGCTTGATCGGCACAGCACACCAGCCACATTCAGGGGGTGAACCAATGGAAGGAAAACCTTTCTCTCTGTCTCTCTCACTGTCTAACTCTGCCTGTCAAAAAAAAAAAAAAAAGAGTGAAGAGTGATTGATTGATTGATTTGACGGGGCTGACACAGAGGAAGCAATATCTGGAGAGAGATACTCCATTTGCCAGTTCACTTCCCAACAGCTGGAGCTGTTCCAGTTTGAAGCTGGGAGCCTAGAGCTCCATCCATGTCTCCCTCATAAGTGGCAGGGACCCAAGACCTTGAGCCATCACCTATACTGCCTCCCAGGGTTCGTATTATCAGGAAGCTAGATTTGGGAGTGGAACCAGACTTGACTCCAGGCACTCTGATATGGGTGGGACGTGGGCAGCCCAAGCAATGGCTTAACCCACAGCCTCAGGTGTTGTTTCAACATAGGAATTTGGGGGTAGGAGGAGGGAGAACACAGACATTTAAAAGTTCTTGCTTTGCAAAATACCATGGAAGTACAAAACAGTGCTGTTGAGACACAGTGGAGGATTTTAAGCCTATCTTCTGAAAAGAGAAAGAAATAGAATTTACTCTGTCCTCCCATCTCGATTTTGAAACCTCAGAGGCTTCAAGTGCAAGATTTTGGCCTGAGAGATTTTGGTTGTTCAGAAGTATAAGAGGATTGTAAAATCTGAAGGATACTTATCAGGCTGTGTCTGGATGGATGGATAACTTGGGCAATTTGGGAATATTAGTTTGGAAAAGTCCATTTGATTCTGCAAAGTTGAAAAAGGGATAAGGTTCAAGTTCAAAAGAAAAGAAGAGCATTTTAGGCATGTGATCAGAGTTTAAGGAAAAAGGTAGAAATCTTAAGTGCTTTTTTGGTTATCTAGGCCATTTTGCCAGCAGGAAAAAAAGGAGTGGGGGAGAGCAGATTAAGCACAGAAGTTCTGCCCAAGACTAAGGCCCACAGTTGTCAAGGAGCAGCTAGAAAAATGGCTCTAAACACTGTTCTTTCTCCCTAAGAGTCACAGTTCTTTGAATCTTGGAACATACACATGTTTTTTGGTACTCTCAGTTAATCAAAATCTAAAATTTTCCTAACACAGGAGTGAGTGATACAGAATTTTTTTCAAATATACTAATCTCATTGAAGTATCGTGTCAGCAAACAAAATTATATTTTAGTGATTCTAAGAAAAGGATCTAAGAGACACCTGATGGGGTCTGAATAACAGCCATTATTCTAAGGATACTATCCCTTGTAAGGTGATTTCCCACTGCTAGGAGATGTCCTATGGAATTCCTATTCTAGTTTTGGAAGACTAAAATCTCAGTGAGTTAACTTCTAGGACTTTACTTATAGCAACTTGAACGAATATTTGTCAAAAGCCACAGATCCCTATGATAAATCATGATGGAAATAAAGAATGAATAATTATTCTGCATTTATACACATCATTAAGTAGAAAAACTATTTTAAAAGAGATAACACATATTTCCCACCCATTAATTTCAAGCAGTAATAATTGCAAATTTTCTTATTGATTGACCCTAAAATTGTACCTAGTATAGAAAATCTTTAAATGTAAGTCTGCTGATATAATACTATATTCCCTGGCTTTTTAAAGTTAAGTAAAGAGAGCTGTTCACTCAGGCGGAGCCAGAGTTTCAGACCAGATTTCATTGGTATCACAGAATATTATGTTAATGCCAGGCCTGTTAGAAGTACATGTGTGTTTATAGGGCCCACTCCAAAGTAAAGTCTCAAGCTCAGAAAATAAACAGTGTTTTGAGTCACTGTTTATTTATCATTGCTAACCTAGAATTCATTAAATAGCACGGACTGTCCTAAACTTTAATTTGAGCCACAAATATTCTCAATGTATTGCCATGTTGTTGAAAAGACATGTGCACCACACATTTTACCCCATCTGCCTTTCAGCATCTAAGAATTACAACCTAGCAGTGATTAAAAACAGGATTTAAACTAAGACGAGGTCAGGTGAGTGTCTTAGACGATCTAAGCCATGTGAATCTGGCTGAGCAGTTAGCTTTTGTTTACGCCAAGGGCTTTATACCTACATTAAAATGGTTTAAAAGCCTATGCAAGCTACTGACATTTATTGATTCCAATATATTTTTGGCTCCTTGGAAAATGTCCATGTGGAAACTTTCACCATTTGGAATGTCTGCTCAGACATCCATTCTTGGCCAGAGCACATCATTTTGTACCCCGAAAGCTCCCCTTCATGCTCTCAATGTCACATTAATAACGGGCCTCCAGTGCTGAAAAACTGAAATCCTATTCCTTTTGGACAGACTCTGCCCTCAGAACTCTCACTCATGTTTTAGTCCCTCAGTCTCTCCGCTTTGTTCTATGTCAGTTTTGCTGTCGTTTCAACTCAGCTATTTCAAGACTTCAAGTCTAGTTTAGCAATGTTACAGATAACATGACCATTTATTCACTTAAAAGGAAAATTAGTTGTAAATCCAAGAAGAAAAAATGAAGTCCACATACCTCAACAGCAAACTTTTGGTTAGTTCATTGAGAAAGACACAGAGAAGATACCAGCAAAGCCCAAAGGAGGGCCCCTAGTCCAGAAAGGCCATGGTCAACTTTAATATGTCTCATTCAGTTCAACAAATACCTACCTTGCACTCTCAAGTGTCTGCAAAATATCATAAAAGAGTGAGGGCAGAGGATGGGGAGGGGAGAGAATTTTGATACAGGTACAAAAGTCACTGAGCAAAGAGAAAGCTCTCCCTGGAGATCAATTGACAACATCAATCAGCAAGGACTTCAAAAGACAAGCGAGCTTTGAGAGCTGTAGGGCAGTGGGTCAGAAGGGGCTGCTGGAGCCTTCTCACAGAGCAGCTGTGTGACCACTGAGAGTCACTTTTGAAAATGAGAGAAGTGTAATAAACTCTGTTAAATACAAGTCTATGCAGATAATACAATAGTGCATGTCTTGGAGAGTTTTGTCATGACTGAATATGTTCATATAAGCTGACTGCTACCTAGTGATTGGCTAGAAAATGACAGTTCCTACTATTATCAGAGGCACACCAGCAGTAAGGCTAAGATAACAAGCACAAGCAATTCTGGCCTCGTATATATCAGTTAAAGTGTTCCTTAGCACATGGTAAGCACTCCAGAAATAGCTATTAGCATTTTTATTAATCAGAAATTAATAAATGCCCTGACCTTTACATTATCGTAGAGATTTCTAGCATTCTGAGTTATTTGTAATGAACAAACTCAAAACACTCTTTGTTTTATCCTCTTTATTGAGGGCTTCTGTTTAAAGGTTAGTTGTGATAAATTTTGCCCAATAAAGAAAATAAAATATCTTTCCAGACATAGCAGGTTAAGCCACCACTTGGAACCCCTATATCCCCTAACGGAATGCCTGGGATTGATCCCACCTCTGCTTTTGATTCAGTTTCCTGGTAATGTGTCAGGGAGACAGCAGGTGATGGCCCAAGTACTTTGGTTCCTACCACTCACATGGGAAATCCAGATGGAGTTCCAGACTCCTGGATTCCTTGTGGCCCAGCCCTAGCTGTTGCAAGCATTTGGCGAGTGAACCAGAGGATGCAAGATCTCTCTCTATCTCGCCCCCGCACCGTCTCCTTCTCCTCCCATTCTTCCTACTCTCTTTGTCACTCTGCCTTCAAATAAATAAGTAAATTAGAAAATAACTTTCCAGTTATCCTAGACTTTCAAAACCTTATACACAGCACCATATTGCTTATAATACTGAGGTTTTTAAAAATTTTTTTATTTACAAAAGGGGAACAAATTTCACATATTTCATATATACAGTTTTGAGAACAAAAAAATGATACTTCCTATTCTACCCTTCCCTGTCTCTCACTCTCACCCTCCCATCTTCATTGCCTATTTTTCTTCTAATTTTTACAATGACATATTTTCATTTCTTTATAATAACAAGATTAACCCTCCACAAAATAAAGAATTTAACAAGTAGTGAGTAGAAAAACTACTGTTCCTCAATAGTATAGACAAGGCCTATAAACAATAATCAAATCTCAAAATGTCAATTTTGCTTATATATATATTACATTTTTTGTATTCTATTGACACTGAGATTTAAATGAGTTTAGATGAGTAAACACAAAAGCAGTTCTGTCAAGTTACCAGGGGAAACATAGGCTGTACCCTTCACACATCTCAGTGATCAGCTAAGAGCCACAGTCCCAGCTGCTTGCTGTCCCATGGAGTAGTCTGCAAATTTACTGAGGCTTACACCATAAAAACTCTGCAACTAAAGAAATCTCCCCCGGTGTGGCTGACCAGACTCCATATACTCTAGTGGAACTTCTTTTGAAATTCAGTAGTTGTACTTCATCAGCAAAAATTAAAATGTAGGCATGGAAAACTTATAAATATTTGGCCACATGTTTAGAAAAGAAAATTCCACCATCTGGGTTCATCTACAGTCCTAGCCATCTCCCATGTAGTTCGGGGATACTAAGACACTAACACAAAGAAAACACATAAGCATGCCCTGTGCTTCTCTATGGTTGGGCAGAATAAAAAAAAGAATTAAACTTAATTTTTTTTCAATGCTCTCTTCTTTTTTTCTTCATTTTACATTTTTATTTCCATGAAACAATAAAATGTAGTCAATATGTTAATGAAATTAATAGGATAGAGAATCCAACACTAATAAGTCTTAAAGATATAACCTAAAGTATCAACAAGAAGACTTCAAAATGCTCAAAGAAAATATAATTGAAATATCATTTTCGCATGAGATAATTTTGAAATCTGTGCATTGTTTTCATACAATATGCATGTTCCACGAACATTTTGAAGACCCTTAAATATCATTAAAAATGCCTAAGTGTAATCAAATTTGAAATTTTCAAACTTCTTGAAGATTTATGTATTTACTTGAAAGGTAGTTGCAGAGAGAGATAGAGATTGATCTTTCATCCTGTTTCGCTGCCCAGTAGGCCACAGTGGCCGGGGCTGAACCAAGCAGAAACCAGGAGCTTGGAACTCTATCTGGATCTCCCACACGACTGACAGAGATGGAAGCACCTGGGCCCTCTTCCACTGCCTTCTCAGATGCATTATCAAGGAACTGGATTG